>NC_087203.1:19088305-19090805 GCF_015104395.2 Macrobrachium nipponense
AATAGTTCCATGGTTTGCTTTATTCCTTCGTTTATTTTCGTCGTTTTGCAGTAAAGACAATTTCTACAAACGTTGCGATTAAGATCGTGGTATCTGTGTGGTACTGAATGTAACAGTTAGAATAAACAGAAGAGTCTTCTTTCAGGCAACACTCCCTCCGAAAATGGGTCAAGTGATAGAGTAGAATATCTCGACTGTCGAACTATAATGATCCGACAGTTTGTAGAAGAAAATGGTATTGACGTAGATAGTCCGAGATAGTCATAAATGCCTCAGTAAATCATACTAAACAAACCCGGAATGCAAAAGGAATCCACGCTTGCAAAGGAATCGAAACCTGTTGTCAGGTAAATCTCTTATCAAAAGCGATGTTATGCAAAACGCATAAGTTGCCTGTAGTAATAACATTACCACCAGTGAGGAAGAGAAACGCTTGTGGGGTTAGTTGGGGGTTAGGGGGGGTGGGGGGGGTGTTAATATATTCGATAATGCTCTTCAATAACACTGATAAAGGCCTTCTCATCTCCCGCTGCTTGTCGTAATTAAGAAGAATAATATTCAGCAGATTCCTTTTTCGCTCCCATACTTGCATAGATCACGTCAGGATTTTATGTCACTCTTTCTGGTCGACTGGGTGTCCCTCGCTTTAACTGGAAACCCAGTGGCTGTTAACCTCAAACATTGTATATATGTGGATTTGTGCGTGTGCATAGGCGTGTGTAGGAATGCGACTGTGTTCACAGAAACTAATTACTGGCATTGTTATCCTTATTGTTCTACGTTAATTTACACAGACATTTTTTTCTAATCCATTTTGTATGCATCCGGAGTGAATGCAATCAGATGACTTGATTTACCTAACAACTTAAGCAATTTCACTGTATTATGATTGTGCAACAAGATATGAAACCTATTTATTTCAAGTTATATTCGCCATATTCGCGCTCTGTTATAAACAGGAATCGCTTTCTTGCATGTTTTCATGGATGCTGGTTGCTGATTTTATTCCACCATTAGTGGACGAGAACTTTTACGTTGGCTTATCCTTTGAAATTGTTACATGATTCCAGTTATTTAACACTAATCCTCTCTCTCTCTCTCTCTCTCTCTCTCTCTCTCTCTCTCTCTCTCTCTCTCTCTCTATCTTAATAGATTCTAATACTTCTGACGTTCCACAGGAGACCACTGTTTATTGGGACAAGAGCTATATATCAAGGACCGCAACCTCTTGTCCAGTAAATGTGAGTAAATTGAATCCTCGAAGTGTACTTGCGTCTTTGGAAGGTTGCAGCCGCTTCCTCTAAGCTGAAGGGATGGGTTACACTAATGGAAATTTATCTTGAAATGAAACAAGAATCAGTTACATTAGTTATACGTCGATCAATTTAATTTACCATGATTTTCAGTAACATGTGATGTAAAGAATTATTTTGCGTTTTGAATATGATATACAAAATAATGCACTTATGAAGGTGATATCTTGTTCTGTTCGAGACTTTTGATATCCATTTGCATAAAATAGATTGATATTAATACTCTTTGATCTGATGGTCAATTAGCATGAGAAAGAGAGAGAGAGAGAGAGAGAGAGAGAGAGAGAGAGAGAGAGAGAGAGAGAGAATCTGTTATATGAAGGGCCCATTATCCGTAATATTTAACTCTGTGTAAATAAAAAAAAAATAAGAAATAGTTTTAAGTCAAAAGAAAAAAATCACATCTGTCAAGTGAAATTCAGCGCTGTCTCTGTCCCAATAGTCATTTTTTTTGTAGAATGACGTCAAAATTGGAAGTGGCAGAAGAAATGACGAGGTTGCTCTCATCAAAGGTATTTTCTTGTCATCCAGATTTCTATTTTATTGCCGTCTGCATTCACACGAGCGTAGTAGGTTATCTTGGTAAACACGAATGCACTGGATGACATATAGGGGTGGGAAATATTGTAATCTTGGTTTAGCGTTTTGAATAAATCAATCTGATATATATATATATATATATATATATATATATATATATATATATATATCATATAATATATATTTGTATATATATATTAGCAGCAAGTCGCCAAATTCACGAACAGATGTAATGCAATATCCATAGGAAAGGTAAAAATTACAGATCAGGTACAAAACGCTTTCCTGTCCTGTATTGTGTACACTTCTAGGGGCAAGGGAAAATAAATACATGCAGACATGAAAAGGAAACAAAACTTCGTAAACAGATCAAAGCCATCAACAAGCCAAGCATCATTCTGTACGTTAGCAATGGTTTACAAATTAAATGATTGTCATGACCTTATATTGAGCAAGAAAACCATAAAAATGATGAACCTAACAATAAGTGAAACAAGAAATCACTAAAAGGTTAAACTGTACATCCTTACAATTTTATCAACAAGCTAACTATCTCATTTCAAGACTTGAACTAAGGTTCATAAGTTGATTTCTAAAATGCTCAATAAAAGCAGATTTAATTATATTTCTTTTATTGATATTATTAC
>NC_087203.1:19098305-19115805 GCF_015104395.2 Macrobrachium nipponense
TGTACTGAATGAGTATTCTATGCACCCGATAACAAATGAATTTCCCGAACGATTATTTATTGTCGAATGGCACACAACAGATTGTCGACAAATAAGTAATTTTTATTCGCAATTGACTTTTTATGTGTCAGCGGTCATGGAACTGTTATTCATAATAATGTAATTTACGTAATTTAAATCAATAATCAAATAAATTGCTGATATATAGCTGAGGTATATAAAGTGGTTGAAGGATATGTCGACTTTGGTATTCGTGAGAGCTCTCTTCTCTCTCTCTCTCTCTCTCTCTCTCTCTCTCACTCTCATCTCAACAAGAATATTGTTTCATATTGCTTTATTATCGTCGACGTTGTGGGTTGGGTCGTGATATTTTTTATTTCAGATTAAGTTAAGAATGTTGACTTTGATTGATTTTTGAAGCAATACCTGGCATTTCACTTGGCAGTTTTGTTTCTTAAGATGGTTTCATTTCCATATCTTTTAGAAGTCGAGAAAGTTTCTCATGCAACTGCAAATCTCGTATAAGCGTGGCGGTCTCGTGTTTTGGGATTCACTTCCCTTGCAAATCACGAGATCCCAGAATAAACGAACAGTGCTCGATCGACATTTCTGGCGCGAAGTGTTCATACTTTTTTGGCACCTGCTTGACAACCGTTCAGTGTACGAATGTTCCCAGCATATACGTATGTAATATATTTAAGTAGGAGACAGGATAAAAGTAAAGTGCCTCTTGGCAGGAGGCACTATGCGATTGAAGTGTCCGACTCAATCATCAATAACGTCTTTATATCGAATCCACGTCGAGATTGTGTAAACCGTCTGTGAGTGAAGTCGGATTAACTTAGTTTCCTAAATGGATGAGTTACTATAGAGTTACTTGCAAGTCGTCAAATTTGCTTAATCTATTGTTACAGAAGAAATTATGATTATGTAGTTTTTTTATATGAATAACTTTCATTGAGGTTTTAGTATAACTTCCTTGCTATTTTTAAGAAAGTGAAGATACTCGCAAACAGTGGCAAACGCTAGCTTTTGTACCGGGATAAGTAGAATGAAATTTAAAGATGAAGACTAATGTAAGTCAAGTAAGGAAAGCACGAAAAGCGCCCAGGAAGCAACAGCCCTATCGCTCAAGAGTAGACAAATTGGGACATTTTCAATGAAGAACATTGGAATATCGTATCTCACCAACCTTCGTGCACCGTTCTTTTAAAGTATAGAGGACATACATAAGAAGCTAATATACCAAGTTTCAGCATTTGCGTTTGAGGGAATTAGTCGTCTACGATTTATAAAGATTTCCTACAAGATTATGAGACATTTATAATTTTTTTAAAGACAAAGGTAAAATGAAAGATCTGATAATCCGTGAATAATCAAAGTGTTCACAAGGAAATCATATAAAACATCCAAAGATTACTTTGTCATTCCATGATTAAAAAACTTACTGTGTACAAATAAGCCAAAAAAGTAAAATTCTAACTGAGAAGAAAATGTCCATCCATATTAAACAACAGACGTCGTTTAATATCTACTTCATTATACCCTGGGAACGACTCACAGCCAAGAGTCTGTAATATTGAAGGGGGCTGACGAGATTCGTGGATTACATCTATGGGTGGGAGGGCCTTCTTGGCACTTGATGCAGGAAGATTAGCTGGTGCGATGAGACCTTACAATCTGGATAGAATTGGATCAAGGCCTGAGGTTTGATATGCAATGAATCTTGGCTCTGAGGAAGTTCTGATGAAAGCTGGGGATTCTTCTTTCTTAAATATTCACAAGAGATGCTCAATAAAACAAGCAATAATGATAACACTTCATTAATGCACAATAATAAGAAACAAACAGGTCAGCAATATTTCTCCAAGTATGGAAAAGAAAGATGTAATGAAATTTAGTGATAGAATATCAACCTTGTATTTTTTATGATAAAACACTAAAAGGAATGCTAATAAAAATGTCCCCAAGGAAAGCAACAACATGATATATAAACATCCATATTTGGACTGCCCCTCTTTTTTTTATATTAGCCAATCTAGCAAGGATATGGAAGTAAGAATTAAACAGCATATTAAGTATTCTGTCAAAACTGGGTTGACATCCAATGCACTATTCATTCCTTTAAGTGAAAACTCTCACAGGAAAGATTGGACCGGCAGTTCAGTGTATGAGGGTAAGAACATTTGTGGACCTAGTATCACTATGTTGCTATGAAAATTTTCACAGGTGATCAATCCTTCATTAAACGATGAAGAGAGCATTAAAAAAAAATATCATCTTTGTCCTTAAGGTTAATTCCCTTTACTGATAAAGAAAATTAATTCAGAAAATTAGTTTGTCAAGCCAGACAGATACCCGTTTCCAAACAACTGACAACCAACCAAATGAACAGAGCAATAGCTTCACCAAAATGGACATGCTTAAGGTAATACTTCCAAGTTCCAGGAGCAAAGAAAGATATAGAAAGGACCACATTCGTACAACTGTTGATAGATGACCTGAAATGAAGCCTTTACACACACACACACACACACACACACATACATATATATATATATATATATATATATATATATATATATATATATATATATATATATATATATATTATGATGGAATGAGTATATTGTCTCGAATGAGATAATTATCTACATCAGTGAATAATTGAATTTCGAGAATGACTGTTTTATTTGTTGAATGACACACACCATTTTTAATCGTAATTGACTTTTCCTGCGCCAGAGGTCATTAAACTGTGATTCAAAGTAATTGACATTCAAACGAACAGCCGATATAATAGTTGAAGGACATAAAGTGGTTGAGTGAGGGGTGTCAGTTGGAAAATGCTCTCTCTCTCTCTCTCTCTCTCTCTCTCTCATGAAACGAGGTCATGTTTCATCAGTTGGAGCAAACCTACGAATTCCTCATGTTCTCAAATCTTCTTTGCTCAAGCTTTTCAGGTAAATGAGGTCCATTACGGAAAATGAGATTTTAAGCTATTTGTAGCAACTAATTATTATTATTATTATTATTAAGTAGTAGTAGTAGTAGTAGTAGTAGTAGTAAAAGCAAATATTCTTTGTGTTTTCAATTCTGCCAGGCTGTTACCAAATTTAGAGGAAACTTAATTGGTAATATAGGATTAGAAAGTCCTGGAATTGATGAATTTTAGTATTTGCTTGACTTCTCAGGTCTGTAGGAAGACCGAATCATTTTTGCTGGAGTCCTGGAAACTACAGAAGGATTGTAAATATCCTGACGTCGGTAATTGAATTTGAGTTGTTTTTTTTTTTTTTTTTTTTTTTTTTTTTTTTTTTTATCTTAAGGTGATGGCCAAGAATTTAGCTGTTATCTTGTAGATGTGAGGTTACAGACTCTCTCTCTCTCTCTCTCTCTCTCTCTCTCTCTCTCTCTCATCTTGTTCTTCGTTTACAGACATAAAATGCTTATGGATGTCGAATGCAGTTTCTTCTGTGGCTTTTTATGGATACAGCAATTAAAGCAAAATGTCTCTCAATCTCCCTCGTCACCAAAATCTTTTTAAATTATTTAATTGCATTTTCCTCTCTGAAGACCAGGTTCTTTGAGTTCATAATATACCTTTTGGTTGTCTTTATCCAGATAAATGGATTTTGATTTTCTTCTGTCCAACATTCCCCTGTAAATGACCGTTCGATATTCTAAGTGGGTCTGTTTCACTGGCGGTTTCAACTAGGAGCCGTTATGTGGGCATATGGCTACTTTCCTAATTAAGGAACACGTTTTTGGGCTGATTCTTTAATTTTGTTTCAGGTTTTGAGGACTGATGTTTGAATTTTTTTTTTTTTCTTTTTTTTATTTATTTATTTAGTAGAAGTGGCAAATTTTGAATGTCATTTGGTTTGACTTAGCTGATACTGATCTGATATTTACCAAAGATATAATTTCGTTTAGATTCAAGTGGTGAAAACGAATATGATAAAGAAACCCGTGACGAGTTACTGGCAGTTCCTTTGGAACAATTTTAGTTGGCAAAACACGTGACATCTGGATTCATGTTTTAACTGTTTCAAGGTGGTGATGTAATATGTCCCAGGCATTGTTTGTTTGGTAATGATTTCTTATCAGTTGTCGCTTGTAATTATTAATTTCAGTCGGTCATTTAATTTTTGGGTTTTTGTTTTATCATCGATGATATAGAATATTCTAAATAGTGAATATTTATAGACATATTTTCATATTATAACGACACTTAAATAAAGAAAGCAATTTTTATCTATCACTAGCTACAATTTTGTGTACAAATAAAATACTTCGCTAACGTTGGATCTCTTTTCCTGTTTACGGATCTTTGTTATTTTGTTACTCATATTATATACATTTTCCACTGATTTCTGTAGTTCTCTTATTATATACAAATTAACAAACAGAAAATTTCTTGTCCATTTTCATATTCAAGAAATTACAAGAACTCATATAACTTTATTTACAGATATTGAATTATTTATGTCCACTAATACCGAATGGTTATATGATTTTTTCTTTGCAAAGCGGCAAATAAAATTATTTTGTCAGTGTGTACCAGGGACTATTTCACATTTTTCAGATATATTCAAGAAAATCCTTAAGTGGTTCTTATTTGCTGAAACATGCTGCAATTTACACATTAGTGATATAGTCTGTTTGTTAGAAAGGTAATTTATTTTGCACTTACTCGACGACAGTGTTCACTATGGCTAAATTCAAAAAAGTTCCATAACCAGATTTTTGCTTCCTTTTTGGTTTGTCTTTGCATTTTTTTATATAGATAGTTATTTCTTATATTTTTTTATATGATAGTTTTTTCTTATACAAAAAGTTTCGTGACTTAACTATAATTTCATTTTTATTCAAGACACATTCTACCTTGTGAAAGAAAATAAATATTTCCATTTTGTCATAACATGGTTCAGTGCTGCCCAAATCTTACTACGTTTCCAGTGGAAACTTGCCAATTTTAAAGAATGAAACCTAATTTCATTATGGACAGCTTCATGACACAATCCAATTAGCGTTATAACTATAACCAGTTTTACAACTGAAGAGAGCATTTGGCAAATTACAAATTCTGAAATGACATTAGGTTCATTTATTGAACAACAACCATCCTCTTTTGCAAGAGTAAACTTTTTGTTACATATACTTTTGGTACCTTATAAACATATGCACTTTGTCCCTCTGTTGCTTTATATACTATAATTTACTGGTTGTACTTCCATGGGTAAAAACCTTATCATGTATTCCTTTAGTTGATAGGTTGGTACATCTGATGATAACATTACGGAACTTCTTTAAAACAGAGACCCCGACTAAGGATTAAGCACAGAAATCGAAGTAGCTCCGTAATGTTGTCATCAGATTTACCCATCCGTCAGCTGACGGAAAACGGCAACGTTCTCGTTCCCAGAATAAAATTAGATTAAAATACCAACTTTGCAACATAATCTTGGTGCTGACCTATGGACGCCTTCCAACAAAAATCATTATAAATCAGTCCAGGCAGATATTTTATGAACAGAACTTCATGATCCAAAACTGTAGCATGTGTGGGGGGACGGCTGACATTTTCTCATTCTGGCGATGAAACAGGAACGTTCAGGAATTCCAGCAAAGACCAAGTCTCGTCTTTTACTCAACGTTTTAGATTAGGGAACGTTCGTTGGGCTTCCAAGTTTGGTAAAATAGAAGTTTGCTACGGCTTGCATAAAGTTGCTTAGTGAATTCACCCCAGTTAGTTTTGCATCTCTCTCTCTCTCTCTCTCTCTCTCTCTCTCTCTCTCTCTCTCTCTCTCTCTCTCTCTGTTTACTTTTTTGAGTTTCTCGTTCAATTTATTTTTGGTTCGTAATGTCGTTATGAATAATGAATATTTCGTTACAAAGGAAATGTAAACATATCAGTATGTGCGTACTCATAGATTAATATCAATTTCTTATGTGTCTGCACTGATGTCTGCGGTGAAGTAACCTCTTGTTTATTTCTAATTACATATTGCTCTCTGCCATATCCCTGATGCAAAGATGTATTGCAATTCACATAGAGGTATTCCTGCAAATATAAGTGGTGTTGCTTGTGGTATGGAATTAACAGTATTCTCTTTTTTTTTTTTTTTTTTTTTTTTTTTTTTTTTTTTCCTTTTTTTTTTTTTTTTTTTTTTTTTTTTTTTTTTTTAACTCCCAAAATCAAAGACTATGTTTACATCAATAGGAAATATTGACATTAAAATATCTATTAAAACGGTTATTACTGTACCGGAACAGGATTATCATGAAAGTAAGACACATTGGTTCTGGTCAATCCTTGGATGGGTAACGGCCAAGGAGTATCAAACACATTTTGTTATCCGAGGCGAGTATTCTTATGTGAAAATCATAGATAAGAAGCGAAAGGTTTGCTACATTCAAGCCTAAGCTAAAAGAACATCACAATAATGTTACCTGATGCTGAGGGAAAACTTATTATTGTTAGCAAAGTTTGTAGAGTCAACTGCAGCCTTTCAAGAAATCTGTCTTTCAGCCATAGCTGTGCTGGACGCTGGTTTCCCCTCCTTAATACTTGAAATGATAAATTTTTGGCACTGAAGTTGAATACACTGTGAATTTACTGTACTTTAGAAATTATTTGCACACAAAGTGAATGATTTTCAAGTGCTTCTACCGTGATTGGGGTTCGAACCCATTACTTGTAATGAATTAAATCATTAAATTATTTTCAAAGATTACTTCTAAATCTTTTTGACCAGGCTGATGTGTGTTTAAAGAATTTGACATAAGTGAATTCAGTATCACAGAATTTTCTGTTTTCACTTCATGGCAAACATTACAACCTTGTTCTGCTCTTTAAATTATATGTAATTTCTATGTTCATATATCTGTGTGTATAAGATGAAACTATGACAGTTTATGTTCGACAAAAATAGTACTACGTCGTTTGCTATGAATGACAACTTAATTAGGTGAATTATTCATTGTAGAGTAATCAGTCAAGGCCTCCAGTAACATGGAGGAAGAGGGAATGGCTGAATTACCGTATTGTCCAGTATTATGTCTATACCTTTAAGAGGAACGATAGGTTCTTCATATCCATCATATGTTGATTTATTTCTTTCATAGGCGGATGCTTTTTATATGAAGTACATCAACAAACACTGGGGTAACTCCTTTCCTACTAGAGTACATCAACATTTGTTACTTGTACCTAAAATTCCAGTTTTAAAAAATTAGTATAAGGAAATGATGAATGATGGCTGCTGAAAATAAATAGATGCATAAACGTAGCAATGCCTACCAGACCCAACAAATTGTTACAGTCTTCCTTTCTGCGCAACTAAGCATGAATGATTGTCCAATCAGTTGCGCGCTGAATTGATTTTCAATGATAAAGCTTCATCAAAGTACGAAATCCTCCACTGTTTGATCACTGACGCTTGAACGATGCTGAATAATTCCTGGCGGAGTAATAATTAACTCGACCCGAGGAACTGGTTGTTTCGAACTGTTGATAAATCAGTTGGTTAATTATGGTAATGAGAAACCTCTGTTGAGAATCATGATATTGGAAAGCCCATTGCTATGGATTTGCAAGGTGAAAACGCTTTTGTAATTAATTTCCATATATAATGTAGGCAAGGATTCCGGTTCGAAAATCCAGTTTGCCTTTAGATTTTTATTAATGAAAAATATATGAAATACTTTTCATCTTTGCGATTCAGATTACCACTAGGTCATTTCTGAAATTTTGCCATAGGTGGTATTTACCTCGATTATTATTTTTCTGAAAACAAAAATTATGTGAATGTCACTGAAATATAATAATAATAATAATAATAATAATAATAATAATAATAATAATAATAATAATAATATACTTTATTAAAAGTAATGGCTACTTCAGCAGCGTTACACTTGTAGAGATTCTTCTCTATTTTGCGAATAGCGGCTTTTTCAGTGCTACTTAAACAGGCTAGTAGAGCACCTATAGAGTCATGGTAAAATACAGGGTCAAAATAGGTGTATATATTTGAATTTTACAGATAACTATGATACCATAGTCATTAACGATTTTCTCTCTCTCTCTCTCTCTCTCTCTCTCCTCTCTCTCTCTCTCTCTTTCTTAAAGCGAGCTTTCGTCTGGAGCTGCCAGACATCCTCGAGGCGTACCGACTCGGGACGTAAGGGGTCAAAAATTTGGTTGAGGCCTTTAGCCAAGGCGTACGTAGGGGGCGGGCGTCTGGGCTGATGATCGGCCGGAGGGGGTTTCCTTGTTTGTGGACAAGACAGCAGCCTTCGTCTTGATTGATACTGCTGAATATCACGAGAAGCTGGGTGCTATTTTGTCTGACGAGAGCAAGTTCGAGCGCCTGACAATGAACCCAACAGACGACATCAAGAGGGAGGCTAACGGAGTCATCAGCGCAGGTGAATGCTGCGACTAACGCTGTCCACCTCCCGCCCATACAAGAAGACTACAGCCTGGGTTATATGGCAATGTAAAAACCCACACAAAGGAAACCCCCTCCGGCCGATCATCAGCCAGACGCCCGCCCTACGTACGCCTTGGCTAAACGCCTCAACCAAATTTTGACCCCTTACGTCCCGAGTCGGTACAGCCTGCAGTCTTCGGCAGAGTTCTTAGAAGCCATCAAGGACGCCCCTGGTACCGGGATTTATCGCCCCTCGCTGGATGTAGAGTCCCTATTTACGAACGTGCCTGTCGACGAAACCATAGATATAATCCTTGATCGTGTCTACAGGAATCAGTCGACGGCGCCCCTCAAAACATACCGGAAGCCTCGCTCCGTACGCTGCTGGAGATATGCACGAAGAAGGCCCCTTTCTCCACCCACCGTGGCCAGATGTTCCGCCAAAAGGACGGCGTGGCGATGGGCTCCCCACTGGGGGTTCTCTTCGCTAACTTTTATATGGGCACCGTGGAGGAACGGGTCTTCGCCAGGAAGCAGCAACCTCACAGATATGGATGTTATATTGACGACATCTTTGTGCAAGTCGACTCTGAGGATGAGGTAGAAGCCCTCCGTCAACGCATTTCAGCAGTGTAGTGTGCTGAATTACACAGTCGAACGCAGCTCCGACGATCGGCTCCCCTTCCTCGACGTCCTTGTAAGCAAGACGGAAGACGGTCTCCATACTTCAGTCTACACAAAGAAAACCAATTTAGGACTTTGCCTCAACGGAGACAGCGAGTGCCCCGCCAGATTCAAAAGCACCACCGTCAGGGCCTTCGTCAGGAGGGCCCTCTCCCACTGCTCAACCTGGCAGGACACTCACCAGGAACTCGACCGCGCTCCCCAAGTACTTGTGAATAACGGGTACTCAATAAATAAAAAAATTAATCAGCAAGGAAGTCCGCACAGCCCTGGAGAAATGGTACGGTAGTGAGAGCCCGCAGCCACGCCCCCAGGATAATATCAAGCTGTACTACAAAGCCTTCATGAGTTCCCATTACCGTGAAGAAGAGGACGCCATTAAGAAAATTATTTCTGATAATGAATCCCCGACTGACGACACCAAGAATATCGACCTAATCATATATTACCAGAATCGGAGGACGCGCGATCTTATTATGAAAAAATAACCCCTCTCCACAGGTACGAGAACCCCTTAAGCAGACCGCTGTAGTGTACCAGTATACATGCCCAGTCCGCGAATGCAGCGGCGCCTACGTAGGTATGACTACCATGCGACTGTCGAAGAGAGGACTCGTGCCACGCCCAAGAGGGGCTATAAAGAATCACGCCCGCACCAAACATCACGAGGCCATCTCCCCGAGATGTCATCATAAAGAACACAAAGATCATCGGGAAGGCCCTGATGCATGTCGGTTACGCCTGCTGTAGGCGCTACTCATCCAGCAAATAAAAACCTACTCTGAATACGACGCAGGAAGAATTTCTCCTCCCTACGAGTATGAGAAGACCTGCCACCAACAATGACACCACCGATCATGACAACTCTATGGATGACAACGCCCCGAAACGAGGTACTCCTGCAGCCGATGGAAATCAAAGTAGCCGTGACGTCCCACAGCGTAGCGCAACGCCCATCAATGTTACAGCGCGCTTAGGAGGTCCAGGCGGCTGCAGGATATGCTGCAACGCATCCATCGGCCCGAAGAAAGTGGCTTGAGACCTGGCTCAGGCAGCCAATGAAAACAAGACTCACCGCCACCAGCCAAATAGGAGACAGGCATGGGGCAGACCCCCTGCTGTCAACCACAGATATAAGGAGGACGGACACCGCACCAAGATCAGTCCACCCTCAGCTTTTTTTTCCCCCAGCCCGAGGAGTCTGGCAGCTCCAGACGAAAGCTCGCTTTAAGAAAGAGAGAGAGAGGTAGAGAGAGGAGAGACGAGAGAGAGAGAGAGAGAGAGAAAATCGTTAATGACTTTGATGACTATGGTATCATAGTTTATCTGTAAAATTCAAATATATACACCTATTTTGACCCTGTATTTTACCATGACCTCTATAGGCGCTCTACTAGCCTGTTTAAGTAGCACTGAAAAAGCCGCTATTCGCAAAATAGAGAAGAATCTCTACAAGTGTAACGCTGCTGAAGTAGCCATTACTTTTAATAAAGTATGCTTGAGAGAGGGTCTGCTTCCTAAGTACAATAATAACTAATAATAATAATAATAATAATAATAATAATAATAATAATAATAATAATTCAGATACAGCGCAGGAATAGTGGAATGGACGAAGGCAGAACTCCGCAGCATAGATCAGAAAACCAGGAAACATATGACAATCACAAAACACTACACCCAAGAGCAAATACGGACAGACTATACATAACACGAAAGGAAGGAGGGAGAGGACTACTAAGTATAGAGGACTGCGTCAACATCGAGAACAGAGCACTGGGGCAATATCTGCAAACAGTGAAGACGAGTGGCTAAAGAGTGCATGGGAAGAAGGACTAATAAAGTAGACGAAGACCCAGAAATATACAGAGACAGGAGAATGACAGACAGAACAGAGGACTGGCACAACAAACCAATGCACGGACAATACATGAGACAGACTAAAGAACTAGCCAGCGATGACACATGGCAATGGCTACAGAGGGGAGAGCTAAAGAAGGAAACTGAAGGAATGATAACAGCGGCACAAGATCAGGCCCTAAGAACCAGATATGTTCAAAGAACGATAGACGGAAATAACATCTCTCCCATATGTAGGAAGTGCAATACGAAAAATGAAACCATAAACCACATCGCAAGGAGCGAACTTTGCCCGGCACTTGCACAGAACCAGTACAAAAAGAGGCTTGATTTCAGTGGGCAAAAGCCCTCCACTGGAGCCTGTGCAAGAAACATCAGCTACCTTACAGTAATAAGTGGTACGAGAACCAACCTGAGGGAGTGATAGAAAACGATCAGGCAAAGATCTCTGGGACTATGGTATCAGAACGGATAGGGTGATACGTGCAAACAGACCAGACGTGACGTTGATTGACAAAGTCAAGAAGAAAGTATCACTCATTGATGTCGCAATACCATGGGACACCAGAGTTGAAGAGAAAGAGAGGGAAAAAATGGATAAGTATCAAGATCTGAAAATAGAAATAAGAAGATATGGGATATGCCAGTGGAAATCGTACCCATAATCATAGGAGCACTAGGCCACGATCTCAAGATCCCTGAAAAGGAATCGAGAAAAACTAGAGGCTGAAGTAGCTCCAGGACATGCAGAAGAGTGTGATCCTAGAAACGGCCACACATAGTAAGAAAAGTGATGGACTCCTAAGGAGGCAGGATGCAACCCGGAACCCCACACTATTAATACCACCCAGTCGAATTGGAGGACTCTGATAGAACAAAAAAAAAAAAATAAATAAATAATAATAATAATAATATAATACTGTTAAAACAATAGAATGGCAGAATTCAGCGAATTAATCTTATGTATTATATATCTTTTCTATTTTTCTTATTACTCGCTTCTCTGGCTCAGCGATACTTCGCAATAATTGGCCAATATTCATATTGGGAATAATGCTGAAAGTGGTATCTTATTTAGAACAGGATTTATTAGTAACAAACTGGTATTATATATCTGTATACTGGTATTAAGAGAATAATGGTGTATGGAAAGGTGTTCCTCTGGTCCAGGTCGTCGTCGGTGTTGGTATCATTCCACAAGAGAGGTCAATGTCAGGTCGGGGTCGTCTCTGACATTGACCTCTCTTATGGCATGATACCAACACCGACGACGACCCCTGCTTGACCTGAACCAGAGGAATGCCTTTCCATACACCAGTATTCTGTTAATACCACTATACTGATATATAATAATAGTTTTTTACTAATAAATCCTGTTCTGAATAAAATACCACTTTCAGCATTATTCCCAATATGAATATTGGCCAATTATTGCGAAGTATCGCTGAGCCAGAGAAGCGAGTAATAAGCAAAATAGAAAAGATAATATATAAGATTAATTCCCTGAATTCTGCCATTCTATTCAACAGAATTTGTTTTAAAACAGAGGGTCGTTCTTCCAAATAATAATAAATAATAATAATAATAATTAATAATAATAAAATAATAATAGAAGGTGATCTCCACTACAAAATCGTTAATACTGTATTTTCCTATTATTATTGTATTGTCAGAATCCGTTGTTTTCTTAACATCGACATGTTTCGGCCATCTCCCTGGCCATCATCTGGATGTTGCAAGGGACCTTCTGAGTGGGCATTGTTGTTTAAGATTAAGCCATCCTCGTGCTGGCACGGACTCTTGCTCCTGGGCATTGTTGATGGGTCAGCTTTTATAGTAGGGGTGGTCCTGGTCATACCCGAAGTCGATTTTTGATTAGCTGCCCGGGAAGAAATTCCCCCAGACAGCCAATCAAAATCGACCCCGGATCTGACCACGCCCACCCCTAATATAAAAGCTGACCCATCAACAATGTGTCGTTTTATTTAAGGTAATGCACTAGTCATTGTTTTTTTTCTTCTTTTTTTGGGCGGGGTGCGGGTGGTGGGGGCGGTGAAGAATTAAACTGAAAAAAGCTGTTTTGATCCTTTCTTTTCGATAGGGTTCCTATAAGTAATGGAAATGTAGGATATTTATAAAAATGTCCTCTGAGAAAAAGAACACTGATACAAGACTTAGTCAAATATGTGATGGCAGAAATGAGAGAGAATATTAAATCTAGGTTCAGCTGTCTCATATGTAGGCCACCGTGGGTGAAGCATATGAGATCAGGTGGACAAAAAGAATAAATAAATTTGTATATGTCATGTAATGTAGTTACTTGAACATATAATAAAGACAGCGACGCTTGTTTAAGAAATGATTAGACTCTACGATGGGATTCTGAATTGAGGAAATGAGTTCCATTAACAAAGAATATTTTCTTAAAATTCGATTTCTGAACTGTGCAAAAATATTTAGTCCTGCTCATCCTAATTTCTTTAGCTAAAATTGAAAGTCAAAATTTGTATTATAATAGCCCGTGAATATTATCTTTTTCGGCGCCTAGACTACGTTATTGTGTTGTAGGGTACAATTATTTTTTCTGATATTGATCATCTAAGACAAATTTACTTCCCTTGAAGGAAACCAGGTCAAACCAATAAGAAACCAAATTAAACACCGATACGAAGCGAACTTTTAGATGCTCAAATATAGCATCACATTTTTCATATCCACTTTGCTTGCTGTTTATGATGCTTCTTAAACATTAGTCCATGATTTTTTAAGTAGAAACACAGGAAACTATTTGCAAGTATATATTTTGAGTAATGGAAAATGCATAATGATCTGGGTTTTGTCAAGAGTTCTATTCCTGCTACTGGATATTAAAATGGTATTCGTAATTATCTGGAACTAACAAAGTTTTAAGCTAGATTTTGCGGATACATTTACCAATATGAATCCAAACATCACATTTGCGCGATATGAAATGGGAATTCGCGGGTTTTTCTCTCATTCCGACGTTGTGTTTTATTCCACCCGCATCACAGTTGTGTATCATGAAGAATAGTATTTGCACGGGAATATGCAAACTAGATTCCATCAGGCTGGATTTTTCCAATCGGTTTATGTTTATCGCCGTGCATCGTATTGGCTCTTTATTCAATTCAGGTATTCACTGCATTAGTTTGTTTGGCGGCGTGTTCTTATCAACGCTTCTACATGGAATATATTTTGCAATTATATTCTGTTTTTCATTATATGCACTTCACTTTTGTAGCAAACTCATTTCATTTTTCGAGATGACTACACAAGACGGATATTTTCCAGATGGGTCAATTGGTTTACACCCAATGGGATGCTTAGGATAGCTAGTAGCCGCAGACCATTTCGCTCTAATTCTATATAATCTCTCAATATCCTTTGTCTCCAAATTACAAGTTTCTGAAAAACGGAGGCTGATGATCTTACCTAATTAGAAAATATTACTGAATTTGAAAATAATAAACATATTAAGTGAAATTAAGATTCAACCGCAAAATCTCTATTAGTGTAAAAATATAACAAAAGGAAATTTTCTTGCTAAGCAGCCCCATAATTAAGAATATCATTTGAATATCCAGCAGCATGAATAGGACTCTTGACAAAACCCGCATCATTATGCATTTTCCATGTTAATTGCCTTTGCTTTCAATGGCAGTTAAAAGGCTGTTACCTAGAAAATAAAGTCTTATAGATCCATTCTTATTGTATTTTAGCCTTCTGAACTATGTTCCAAATCTTAACAATTGAATATCTTTCCTGTAACTGCGCCATGCTGGATGAATAAGGTTGCAATATCTCAAGTGATTACTCATTCTGAAAGTGATTGCACTATCCACACTGAAGTGTTGTCATCACGGATGGCTTGACCCCGTTTTATCCCGAGCAACGGCCATTTACATAGCTAGTATATATAGATCACTCGTATATATAAGTATATGGGTGTGTAGGTGTGTGTTTGTATGTGAGTGTACGTGCGTACATTTCATCCCCATTTTATTTTCAGCCACATTTGCTAGAGCAAGCAGATGTAAAGCTCAATTAATCGCACGTTCATGATAGGTAATGGCTGGTAATAAATGCCTTTCAGTAGATTCCATTACTATAGACCTTTATAAGATACAATTTGCAAAGTCTGTTATTAAAAGAACCAGAAATTTCTCTCTCTCTCTCTCTCTCTCTCTCTCTCTCTCTCTCTCTGTCAGGAAGTATTCCTGTTGTAAACTTAGAATGGCTCTTATTCTGATATTATTTAGATATATTCCTACACTCTCTGAAGTTTAAGATTCCTACAGTTTGATCTAAAATGTGGGTTTATACCTTTACGTTAAGATTTTATAGTCGTCGAGATAAATATTAGTGAACTTCAAGCGAAACTGCAATTATAAAAAACTTAAATCAGCTCCTAAGTCTAATATTTCCTCAAGCCTCCATTACAAGTAAATGACAGAACCCTCCCTCATCTCTAAGGACGAAGCCGAGCAACCTATTTTCAGTGACATCATCAGAATCGTGTACAAAACGGAGAGTTTAAATCAACAGATCCTGACAGGTATTCTATTTTTTTTTTTTTTTTTTGGTAAATTAGTTTCAGGGGCTTACTCCTAAATCTTGTATTTCGCGTGGCTAAAAGTTGATGCATAAGACGTGTTCAAAGTATATCGGGTATAAAAATAATTTTTTTACGTTTACGAAAACCTTCTATAATAGGTTTAGATTTAGGTTTGCAATGTGTTAATCATGGCAGTCTTTATACACAATCCTAAAACAATTCTTTTCAAGATACTGATTACAATTAGCTGAAAATAAAATCCCTATATCATTTTATCATCTTTCCATATGGGCTTAGAAAATTGGTGCTGTAATGCTGCTTTGAAATATTATAATGGTTTGCTTTGATTTGTACAGCAAGTTAATATAATACATTTTTTTTAAAAACTTATATTTACTTACTTTAGCATTTATCATTCTAATACATTTTTTTAAAAAATTATATTTACTTACTTTAGCATTTATCATTCTACTTATTTTTTTTATTTCCGAATATATCTTTTGTACATCCTATATAAATGTTCATGTCCTTGGAAACTTTTAGTAAGTTAATGATCTTTTCCACTAGTGAATGTGAGTGTTTGAAAAATCCACATAATAATAAAAGCAATAAATATATGGGAGAATTACTCGTTGCATATTTCCTTGATCTTTGAGTCAATAGCAACCACCCAGATCATATCCCCTTGAATTGACGGCAGGAGTTTAGATTATGAATCACCAGATTTTCCGGAAAAAAAAAATTCAACTTGTGTTTTCGATATTCACAGATTGTTTAATGTTACAAATTTAGTTCAGATTACCCTATGATTTTCTTGCATGCATTTTGCTGCAGCAATTCTGCACTTATGAATAGAAAAAATGTATGCTATATCTTGAAGTGAATCAGACTTATCTTTAATGAATTAAATGTTTCAGATTGCTATGTATTCCCAACTTCAATTTTTTTTTCTTTTTCGAGACATCCAAGTATTTTATATTCTGTCTCACTGTCAGTTGACCTAGGGAACATATTTGAACCAACAGCGAGAAAGAACGCACACTATCCTTGATACAGAGAGAGAGAGAGAGAGAGAGAGAGGGAAGACGAGAGAGAGAGAGAGGAGGAAGAGAGAGGAGAGAGAGAGATATTCCTATTATTTGATTCCTCTTGAGTTAAAGGACTTTTACTCTTCCGGAAGTAATAAGACGGAAGAAGCAAAATGGACGGTCTTCATAACGCAAGGGGATTTTTCCTCCATTTCCTTAATTTTTTGTATGAACGATTTCACATACCTTTTTGGATCTCGGTTTTTTCACGGATTTTTCTTTGCGAGAAAAGAAGGATGACCGTGTCGGATAAAAAGAATTCAACATTTTAAGTTATAAGCGCACTGTCCTCTTCTCCGTTGCATATACTATATATATATATATATATATATATATATATATATATATATATATATATATATATATATATATATATATATATATATATATATATATATATATATATATATATTTATATATATATATATATATATATATATATATATATATATATATATATATATATATATATATATAAAGGAGACTTGGCTAGACAGACCATTCTATGGTTCAGATTTGGTTTTTATGAACACTCAAGTGACATAAGAATCTACTCCTTCTATTCCTCTACCATCCAAATTGACAATCAATGTTTCTTATTCCTTATTTATAGGTCTTCCGTTCAGCTGAAACCCCTTATGGACAGAGTCAACAGACTATGAACCCAAGAGGGCTCTAAGCAGAGACAAGTTACAGGAAAAGGTGATAAAGAAGTAAATATAAGGAATAGAAAATCAAACTGACAACAGAAATTCAGGAGACGTCAGGAAAACCCGGGAATGAATTTGCTCCTTGCTGAAATACTAGGAGATTAGAAGATTCCACAACTGCACTTGGCAAATTATTCTACA
>NC_087203.1:19125805-19138389 GCF_015104395.2 Macrobrachium nipponense
TTTTTTTTTTTTTTTTATTTTTTTTTTTTTTTTTTTTTTTATACAGTAATTCATGATTAATTCTGGTTGGTCTTTATGTTTCACATATAGAGTTTTCAAATTCATGTCTCTTTTTCAACGGATTATTTGTTATGATATTTATTTGCTTTTCCTAAGGAAAATTATGAAACCGCGTCAATCAGTCTCTCTTTTTCGTTCCATTCACAATATTCATAAAGTTTTGATACTCTTAAACAGATTTTGCTTTCATGAGATATTGGTTTCCAAATTGTTTTTCATTTTTTAAATCCTCTGAAGAATAGTTGCGAGATACTCTTCAAAGCATTCGACACAGTTTCACTAAAAAAATATTGTATTTCTTTGTTACCAAAGGTTTTTTTTAAGACTTACTGTTACATGATTTTTCAAATTACCTAAATATTTTCTCTCGCAGTAAACCTTTATCTTTGAAAATTCTGTAAATATTTTGCTGACGTTTCATACTCTGCTGCGTATTGTTGAAGTTGCTTGCCTGTTCCTGGTGTCTGTACCATGAAGTGAGTAAATGATATAAGGAACGCCAACTTCCAGCATCAATAACTGTCTCTA
Source organism: Macrobrachium nipponense (assembly GCF_015104395.2). Lineage (NCBI taxonomy): Eukaryota > Metazoa > Arthropoda > Malacostraca > Decapoda > Palaemonidae > Macrobrachium > Macrobrachium nipponense. Next base: position 19,126,394 of record NC_087203.1, read on the forward strand.
ATGTTGGTTGTTTACGATATTAACACTACGCGAATATATGTGCTTGTGTGTGCGTGTGTGTACGAGAGAGAGAGAGAGAGAGAGAGAGACAGAGAGAGAGAGAGAGACAGAGACAGAGAGAGAGAGAGAGCGCAGTGAACCTTAGAAATAAGGTAGTATTGCAATGCAATGAGTTTCAAGCGCAGGGACATTCACTGGTTCTCGATTTCGTGGGTCCTGCAGGAGTGGTGCTGTTCCTCATAGCAAAGGCCGGCTTAGGACTCTCGACGAGACTTGCATTGGGCAGCCATGGTTTCCCTCCGCCGCGCGGTGATGATCCCATCAGGAGCGTCTGCTTCTGTCTACTGGCTGTCCCGTAGGACATCTGGTGATAGACTGGTGTTCTGAGTTTGAGCATGAATTTTTTTGCCTTTTCTCATTCATTAACAGCTTCTTTGGTGACAGTAGGGTGTGTTCGTCAGCATCTGCTTACACGTTCTAGTTCTGTGTAGACTGCTCTCCCAGTACAGCTATGGAAGAAGGTCTTCCTGATGGAGGCGCTGACGAAGGACTAGCTCCTCGTTTTAAGAAAGCTCCTTATAAAGGTTGCTTTCGTGCTCACGGATGACGAGCACTTGGTAGGCTCTTGGTCGGTTCATGAAGTTGAGGATCGAATTGGTTATCATGATATCAGTCATTTTCTTTGACCCATCAATTTATCTAACCGGAATAAAGATGTGCTCACGTAACGACATAGTTCCTGGGTCTCTGGCAGCTACTGAAAGTTCATCTACTGTCAAAGAAGTTTCTGTTTGTTGTGTGAGAATAAAAGTGGCCTTCCAGGTGTATGCCATCAGGATGTCCGTTGTTCTCAGGACCTTTGCACGAGCTATAGACGATATCCAAGTGTGACTTCGATGGATCCATATTCAGTAAATTCCTTGTCCAGAAAGAACCTGAGTTTCTATAAATGGTGTGGTGATATATGAAGGGATTGTTTAGCCTTCTGTCCTTCACGGTAATAGATCATCCTTGTTGCATGTAAGTGAAAGGAAGAAATGTGAAGATTTTTGAGAAGTTAAATGCATTTGACAGAAGAATTGTGGGTAAGAAAGAGTAGATAGGTTGAAGTAGTAATAAAGATAACTAAGTTGAACAAGGCCTCCCTGAAAATTACCTTGTTTTTCAATTGAGCTTGTAAAAAGTAATTTATATGTATATATGAAATATTTTATACACATATATATGTATATATATTAATATATGATTTTGATTTCTATGCTCTTTGGGCATACTTTCTCTCATATACAACTTTTATCGAAGCCAGTGGCATTATTTGTGGAAATTGTCTTTTTGTTCAGATTTTGAATCAGTCTATATTTCGTCTCTTTCTCTTAAGTTAGGCTTCTCAGGAATGAAGAGCAGTTAGTTGCGTTTTCTTCCATTTACTTCTTATAGTCGACGGACGGTTTCCTTATCTATCGGGGAGTGTTCAGGATTAAATTACAATTAGATATAAACAGTTTTTTGTTTCTCAATACGTGTGGACACACACACACAAACAAACAAACACACACACACACACACACACCCACACACACACACACACCACAGGATCAGGAATTTTCAAGATAAGGTAATGCAGCTGCTACTGACGTCTCTTTGCAAGACGATTCAATAGAAAAAAATAAAATATAAAAAAAACTTAATTTTTTGGTTAGGTGCTGAAGCTCAGTGAAGACATATACGTATATTATGTTTTTGACAAATATGTTGCTTTCTGTTGAATTTATTCTTTCATGTTTATAAAGCATTTACTAATAATGAATTATAATAGCCAACCGCGTAGGACTAATTGCATATATATATATATATATATATATATATATATATATATATATATTAATATATATATATATATTATATATTATATATATTATATTATATATATTTATAATTATATATATATTATATATATATTTATATATTTTATATATTTATATATATATATATATATATATATATATATATATATATTATATATATATATATATATATAATATATATAGTATATGCAATTAGTCCTACGGTTGGCTATTATAATTCAATTATTAGTAATGCTTTATAAACATGAAATAATTCAAACAGAAAAGCAACATATTTGTCAAAACATAAATTTGTGCCCTAAAAGTATTATATATATATATATATATATATATATATATATATATATATATATACTATATATATATATAATATATATATATAATAATATATGTGTGTGTGTGTGTGTGTGTGGTGTGTGTGTGTGTGTGTGTGTGTGTGTGTCTCTTTGGTAACTAACAAAAAAGAAAAATATGAGGTTAACATTGCGAATTAACAAAAACATTAGCTCCGTATCTGGCATCATACAGTTTATTTATATTTCAGGGACCTTACATTTAGCTTGATAACATATTGAAAAGAATATCCTGCTAATTCTATAATGAACGACCTTAGAACGTCAGTAGATATGCCTATGATGTGTTAAAGCATTGAGAAAATCGCAATAACTTACTCTTTCTAAGTTTATAGATTATTCATTGGTTGTTTTTTTTCTGACATAGAATTTAAGAATTTGATCGCCGCTTACATTTACATTCATCAGAGCGTCAGAATCAACTATAATTTAAATAATTTAATTATAAAAGAAATTCAGGTGGCAAGGTTGCGTAACGGCCTTTAAAAATAATCTCACGATTTATGTTTATAAGAAAAGAAGTTTTTTTGTTTTTTGAGAAGGAACTTTTATTTCTATAGTTTCCGAATATTTGATCAGGATTTTTTCAAGATAAGGTAACGCAGCTGCTACTGACGTCTCTTTGCAAGACGGTTCAATAGAGAAAAATAAAATATATAAAACAAACTTAATTTTTGTTAGGTGCTGAAGCTCAGTGAAGACATATACGCATGTTTATGTTTTGACAATATCGTTGCTTCTGTTGAATTTAATTCTTTCATGTTTTATAAAGCATTACTAATAATGAATTATAATAGCCAGCCGTAGGGACTAATTGCATATATAAATATATATATATAATATATATATATATATATATATATATTATATATTTTTATATATAGTATATATATATATATATATATATATATATATATATATATATGTATATATATATATATATATATATATATATATATATATATATAATATATATATATATATATATATATAGTATATATATATATATATATTGTTGCAATTAGTCCTACGGTGCCCTATTATAATTCATTATTAGTAATGCTTTATAAACATGAAAGAATAAATTCAAACAGAAAAGCAACATTTATGTCAAAACATAAATATACGTATATGTCTTCACTGAGCTTCAGCACCTAACAAAAAATTAAGTTTGTTTTATATATTTTATTTTCTCTATTGAATCGTCCTTGCAAAGAGACGTCAGTAGCAGCTGCGTTACCTTATCTTGAAAAATCCTGATCAAATATTCGGAAAACTATAGAAATAAAAGTTCCTTCTCAAAAAACTTCTTTTTCTTATAAACATAAATCGTGAGATTATTTTTAAAGGCCGTTACGCAACCTTGCCACCTGAATTTCTTTTCTATTAAATTATTTAAATTATAGTTGATTCTAACGTTCTGATGATTGTAAATGTAAGCGGCGATCAAATTCTTAAATTCTGTCAGAAAAACAACCAGATGAATAATGTATAAATTAGAAAGAGTAAGTATTGCGGTTTTTCTCAATGCTTTAACACATCATAGGCATATCTACTGACGTTCTAAGGTCGTTCATTATAGAATTAGCAGGAATATTCTTTTCAATATGTTATCAAGCTAAATGTAAGGTCCCTGAAATATAAATAAACTGTATGATGCCAGATACGGAGCTAATGTTTTGTTAATTCGCAATGTTAACCACATATTTTTCTTTTTTGTTAGGTACCAAACACACACACACACACACACACACACACACACACACACACACACACACACACACATATATATATATATATATATATATATATATATATATATATATATTAATATATAATATATATCTATAAATAATTGGGTTAGGGCACAATTTTTCACGGATACAACATTCGTTGAATAGAATGGCTTTTTCACTGTTAAACAGCTTTTTTTGAAAATGCTTCATATTTTCTAATTATTTTCTTTACTTCATTGTTAAGGTTACTAATGGACACATAATGGGGTCTTCCATTTACTCCCGTCTTTACACGCGACGGCTGTTTCGTCAACCTATACGTATTGACGTTATCAAGCGTACCGATACAAATATGTTGTTGTTGTTTAAGATTAAGCTGGCCTTGTGCCAGCACGGGCTCTTGCTCGTAGAGCAGCCCATATATACAAATATGAGCCTACATGCGTTTTGTGACGTCATGAGGACGGAAAGGTAGTCAATTGCCAGATACCTAGTTCTAAGTATTTTACAAAAGACTATAGTGAAACATAAAATAAGACAAATAAATAAATATGTTAACAACAGAAATTATATCAAAAGTTGAAAGAAGTTATTATATACACATTATACATAAATATATATTAATTACATATATGTTTAATTCACTGAGTGTCAGTGTGCGGCATGCGCTCCTGTCCGCGTGTGGTGGTCTTGCTCCACGTGGTTGAAGGGCTGCCTCCTACACGAGGGCAAGGATCGGTTGCCTCTTGTTGGATGTTAAGGTTGGGGTGTTGCATGGCGATGCTGACTGCTTCTGATATCAATAAACGATTGTAGTTGCCTTCCTTGTGTATTATTTTGGTGTTTGTGAAGAAGTTCTTGTAAGGATTGTTTTTATTGTGGGTATCCACAAAGTGCTGATGAATGGCTCCTTGGTTTCTGTGGGCCTGCAAGCGACGTTTTGAGTGTAGTGGTTGTGTCCGATATAGCATTTTTGGGGGGACTGACATTGCTCGTCAGCACAGACAACTTGTATACTATATCAGATTCAACCTCTTTTTCCGTCGATGGGGCCATACTATTTTTCATTACCAGTGAGGCCGTAAGGTTTGGCTTCCAGTAAATTCTTGCTTTTATTTTGTTATATGGCGCTAGGGGGGTGGTTCCTCTTCGCAGTATACCAAGGATGGTTTTCTTTTCGTCTTCGTGGTGTTTGTTGTATGATGTCTGATGGTATATCATTATTTCTTTGTCTTTGTCTTGTGTGTTGTCCCTCGGGGTCGGGTTATGGAAAGCCTCTAATCTCTTTTTGACAACTTGCTGGATCATGTCATCTGGGTAGCCGTTGTTTGTGAGCAGCTGTTGAACTCTGTTGATTTCTTCGTTAGTCGCTTTCCACGTCGAACAGTGTTGTTATGGCGCGTTTTATGTATGCATTTACCACAGATCGTTTATCTATTTATTTGCATCAGGGCATTCTCCTTTAGCATTTAAGCATCTCCCAGCATCTGTCTTTTTAGTGTATACGGTGGTATTGTATTTGTTGTTTTTTTGGGTCGCAAGTACGTCCAAGAAAGGGAGCATCTTCACATCCAATGTTGGATGCAGATCCTGTCTCCCCTCCCCACGCGTTTTGGGGTGTCTGTCAGGGGGTAACCAGCCACTAAAAGGTCTGTCATTACCACCACAGTATTCTAGGATGTGCAGTGCTATTGGAGTGTAAATTTTACTCGGTATCTCCTAAGTTGGATCTAGATCCAATTAACAACACCCCCCCCCTTTTCAGTGAGTCTGGTCAGGGGGACCCACCCTCCAGGATGTCTGTCATTGGTCATTCTATAATCAGGAGAGTCTGCAGATATATATATATTAGTTTCATCTGGTATCTCATATACTGGATCAAGAACAAAAATCTAACAAGCAATTAGTGGTGCTTGTTAAGTAAGCCACCCATATGTTTTCGGCAGACGGCCAGTTTCACAGTTCAAAAGTCTACTCCTAAATACCAATAGGGGTTACAGTCGGTATCTCGTTCGTTGTATCTCAATGGTCCGGACTGCCGCTCTATTCCTCTTCTGTTAATAGCGTAGCGTTTCTGAATGTTGTCTTATTCATAATTCTCTCTCTCTATCTCTCTCTCTCTCTCTCTCTCTCTCATACACACACACACACCACACACAAAAGATGCACGCGCACACAGGCACACACACTCTGATTGAATCAGAATCCCAAATCCTTTCATCTTAACTGTTCCCATCGGTCCTTGTTACAAACAAAGAGGAAATGAGTAATCCTAGTCGTCGCGTCAGAGCCGAGCTAATATTACCTTTAGGTCGTTGATGTGTTTCAGATGTTTAATTGAACTGGGATTCACTAGACCAGTCAAGGTTTCTTTTATGTTCAACTTGTATGGTTACATATAAAACGTCCGATAATTCTCTTGGCCTATAATATTGTTTCCAGTTAGTATATACTGTATTCTAATTCTCGGTCCCCAGGACAGCCAATGATTTAAACGTGTTTTGCTAATACACTTGCTGCCTGTATCGATTTAAATAGTCATTTAGTCTGCGTCTGCAGATAAGTCCTCGAAATTTTGTTTTTAGTCAACATTATGTCTTGGCAACGCTGCTGATTGGCTTTAACCATCTTAATCGAATATAAGTTAAGTATATCTTAGTTTTACCAGACCACTGAGCTGATTAACAGCTCTCCTAGGGCTGGCCCGAAGGATTAGATATTTTTACGTGGCTAGGAACCAATTGGTCACCTAGCAACGGGACCTTCAGCTTATTGTGGGATCCGAACCACACTATATCGAGAAATGACTTTCTATCACCAGAAATAAATTCCTCTGATTCCGCGTTGGCCGAGCCGGGGAATCGAACTTCGGACCACCGAATTGGCAGCCGAGCGCGAAAGCCACTCGTCCAGCGAGGAACTAATCGAATATACAGAAGTAAATTTTCACTTCTTTACCAAAGCACTTATTTTTATGAAATTATGCAAAAATAAAGATAAAGTAATGTCTTCATTGAGTTCCTTCCGATATGGCGAGGCTATAATGCTATGAACACTAAATGCTAGTAAGAAATGCTAGTAAACGGATCGAATTCAGAGATTCAGCTGAAACTGAACTGCAATCGCTTCTGACCCGATGAAAATATGCCAAACGACTTGACTGTAAATTTTTATCAAAATGATTATTATCAGTATTTTATGATTAACAACCTACGTTTCAGATAAGCCCCTTTCTTCATAATTTTTTTCTTTAATTGATAAAAGTCATTATTTCGTGCATGAAATAAAATAAATACACGCACACAAACACACATTACTGAATTCCCCTGAACTTGTAAAATTCCCTTCTAGTCCGAATATTGCACATTTGTCATTGTCTTTCTTTCGTGATGATCTCAGTTTTATGAAAAGTAGAAATCACGTCATAAGAATGAAGAGGGCTGTGCCTATGGGCGCATTGGGAGGGGATGGTAATGCAACAGTAGATTTTTAAAATTGAGGCCAGAGAACATTAGAGAACGCGCTGTTAACTAAGACGGACTGTATCTTATGTGAACCCGTGTATATCGAAGCTGAAAGATTGATTTAAAATGAAAAAAAGGTATATTTTCAATGCACTTCTCCTTTGTAAACCTAATAAAGCTAAGGAATCAAATTGCAGTCTCGTGATTTTAGGTTTCCCAGTGACGCTACAAGGAGCACCTCATTTCAAACGGTTTTTTAAACAACTCTGCCTTTTATCGCATTCAGCAATTTACTGACTGCAGACGCAGAAAACCAAGTAACCATCGTCGATTACTGATTTGGAGTACCAATCTACTGTCTGTTGACAATGGAATATTATGTGAGCAAGGCTGGTGTGAGGTAAAATCAGCATAGACCCACGTGCAAAAAATGCATTCCCTCTTCTGTGTTTCCTAATACAGAAATAGCCTATTGTCATTGAAAATGTATTTATCTAAATAAAGAAGTTAAATTATTCTATCATTGGAGGCGAATTTAGAGACTTGTTTTTCTGTGTTGTGCCGATTTTACCTTAAACCGGTTAACAATAAGTGATGAGTCAATTGTTCCCCCCTGAGGCTCATCTCTTTTCCTATCTCTAGGAAAGCTCTGTCATCGTCAGTGGCCATAATGTGATGGTTGTTGTGGAGCTGAGGCTCTAACGCAAGGTGTTGTGGACTGTACAAGCAGTTGCACGGAGGTAATTCATTTAATCCATTTCATTCAATCATATAACACTGCACCGCTGAATGACCTTACAGGTCCCAGCGCTTGGGCTATGTCCTAAATTCCATGATCAATCAGTCAATGAAAATCAGCACGATAAGTGCAAATATAAATAAGCACGGACTCTTTAAACGTAAGTTTGTTCCGAAAAAAGTAAGTGTTCTAAAGGACAGGTTTGTTTAGTTCCGAAGAATGGTAATTTGTTCAAGAAAAGGGTTCTGGTTTATGGTTCTCCTTCTGGAGAATTGCGTTCAAATTTGGCTCTCGATACCTGCTAAATCGAGGAGCGGGCCGTGGCAAACACGGTCATTAAAAGCATCTGTATGCTATATTTTAATAAGGGTTTGTTTTTGAGTCGAGTGGGGGGCACAAAGGCTTTGGTTGTGTAATACCTTCGTATTTATTGTTTGTTGAGGCAGTCAGTTAATAAAGCGTATAGTTTGTACCCACACAAATTCACAGCCTTAGCTTCAGTGAGGAATGAATGAATGACACTGCTCTTATAGTTAAATTTAAAATGAAAGGTTCCCATGGTGGGTAAAGAATTAAACACTATCAGTAATGATATGACAAATAATATAGAAAAGGTCTTTCGTTTGACTTAGAAGGTTTTTAGAGTGACTTTGTGACCTCGAATGTGTGCGTGAATTCATGAGTATGAGTATGAAGCAAGGCCGTCTGGCAAAATCAGAATAACGTACACACGAAACCATGTCTTTGTTCAAAAATTAAAAAAAAGGAATGTGAATGAATGACACATTTATATAATGCTTAAATTAATAATAATCAAATTATAAATGTTAATTCAGTTCACTAGGAATCTTACACGGCTAGAATTAATTCTTCTATACAGATAGAGGACAAGTCTAGATGCTTGTTTCCACATCCACAGGCTATTCTATTATGGGAACGAGGTTCGTTGGTTCGCTCAGGCGTTGCCTTGGAAATGGGTTTGTTGCCAGATACGTCTTTTTAGCAATAGAGGTACTCTTACCTGAGATATGACAGCACCCATCCCACATGTGGTCAATATTTGTAAAAACAAAGAAAGGAGGTCTAAAAGTAACTTAATTGAGAATTTTTAATTTTAAGAGGACATCAATGTCTACATTAATTGACTATAATTACATTTGATCAGAAGAATAACATAAGGGCATAGGCATAGGTTTCGTGGCATCTTCTTATGCTAAATGACAGTGCAGTGGTTATCACTTACTAAAATAATGATTTCTAAGAAAATACTTAAAGAAGAAATATGTCGGCTGACATAAAATAAACTCGGTGTAAACTTATATCTTGAGGAATCTTCAATCATCGGGGGGGGGGCGGATGGATGAAAAGAAGGGCACCGGGGGGGTGGATGCAGGGGTCTAACCATCGCTTAAACACAGATTCCTCTGCGATACGAAGCAGTGAACCACTTTGGAAGTGTTTCAACAAAAGGCAAAAACAATTATTTTAATTTGCTGAAGGCAGAGAGTCGCGTCTTCAATGTAAAATTAAAAATGTAATTGCAAACACTGGATCTAACCTTGTCGAACTTCAACACAGTTAATTTAATAACAAAACAATTGCAAGGCCTTTAAGGGTGTGATTGCAGGGAAAGGGTATGAGCAGTAAGGAAATGCATGTGAAAGACTATATTCCCTGAATAACTTTCAAAACACTTGCTGTACCTGGATTCCTGGAGATAGGCTGTCCTGAATGTATACTCTTGGAGAGTCTCAAACTGCGACTTGGGTTTCAGCACTGGAATGCAAACGGCTGGGTTTACAGGCCATAATTAAGATTGAGTCTGTGATGGATGGGGTTTAGACTGGGCTCACAGCGCTTGACCTCTCTTCAGTACATGGCTGGTTCTGATTGACCTCTCTCCATGACCCGCGCTAGGGTCAGGCCTCTTCAACGGACCAATTTGTGAGTTGTTTTCTTGTAGTCCGTTAGGGCCTCAGAAACCGGGCAAATCCCAGGCTGATCTCCTTTGAAGAATAATCTAAGTGTTTTTTTCCAAGTCGTTACCTGCGGAGGTGAGGATAATCGGCGAATGAAATCGTTGGGGGCGAGGAAATTCAGGGGAAAGAATAGAGGGTCATTGAGAGAGATGGATGAGAGGATAGAGAGAAGAGGTAGAACGAGGAGAGAGAGGAGAGAGAGAAGAGAAGTCAAGGCCTGGACAAACGGCTTAATTCAAATTAGGAATTTGTCCTGGGGCTTGGCTGCAAAGGTGCTTCATCTCACTGTCTGGGTGGTAACCTGACGATTCTCCAAAGCCCTGTGCTTGTTGAGGGACATTGCATTGGTTTTTAATTGCCAGAGGGTTCGTAATGAGCGTATTTTGAAATAAAGATTACTCGTAGAAACTTATATTAATACTATATAATATTATATAATCTATATATAATATATATTATATATTATATATATAAATATATATATATAATGTTAATGTATGTATGTGTTTATGATACATGCATCAGAACAAAGCAGTGCAGGTTGAGGCCACACTCGTGCATTCTCTCTCTTCTTAAGCTTCAAGAATGTCTGTAATGTGAACATACCCCGGCCGTCTCCTCATAAATGCAATATCTTTTCCAGCGAAATTCGATTAAATCTTTCGCCCTGAGGAAGAAGCCTTTTGTGAATTTCAACGATTAACGGATTCATTTAAACAGAGATATGGGCGCTAGTGAAACGAAAATGAATCACTTCGCCACTCTTGAGCGCCGTCCTCTTGAGAATTTTCAGGCAATCTCGTTTCCGTAACTTCCGTTCTTTCCATTAAGATCCCGATTCTTGTTTCATCAAGATTTAACTTCCCGAACACTTTACAACATTGTAATTCAGAACCCAGTGTCCCTCTACCAGAAGGAAAAGCTTCGCGATTCGTTCAGTAAACGGTGATACGTTGTGGTAATGCCAGAATAATCTTTGTATTAGAGCCTTTGTTTGACCCTGTATTTACGTTAACATTTCATTCTCAAGTCTGCAAATAATCCTTTGATTGCTAATACTATATCACTTAGTAGGTGTAAGGTTAATGTCACTATGCCTCCTGAAAAAAATTCCGTTTAGTCTGTAGTTGATAAATAATGATATCCTCCCGATAGGCGTTATTATTCCATTCCACAGGAAGTAATTATGTTTGAATTTCTTTTTGTTTCCCTTTTGAATCTGTTTTTCCTAACCTAAGATCGACTTCTTTTAATCTTTTTATTTTTTACATGGCCACCGATTTGGATTTGTTGATTGACGGGTTTTAAAGCGTGAGACAAACATAATTTTTTTTATCAATAACATTCTTGCTTAGTTAATATGGAACGCGTTGTTCAATTAAGAAAAGCAAATTTGATCCTCATTCCATTATTTAATCTGTTTCCCACTTCGTTCCCCTTTGGTCGAGGGGTACAAAAAAAGTAGGGTTCAGACTAGATACAGATACTTTCCCCATTCTGGGAACATAAACTCAACACAAAGAAAAAAACGGGAATGGTATTTCCATGCGTGAAATGTCAATGATAAGAACGGCTTTTGTAAGAGCGGGGGAACATAGGTTTTAGGAATCCAAGGAAAGCGAAAGGGTGAGTCCCTCAAGCTTTTATATATTTAATTTTCTTTGTTGACCGCATTTTGTCAAGCTACCAAACCAAATATTCAAATTGTCGCCAATAGAGGTAATAATTTGAATTTTGAATGAATTCCGTTTACAGTGCGTTCAGGTTAAACTCCAAAAGAGTTGAAGGTTCCATTTCAACAAATAGCGGCGAAATTAATTTCATCGAATCATCAACCATTAAATATGTGGTAACACGTTC
>NC_087203.1:19143889-19148889 GCF_015104395.2 Macrobrachium nipponense
GTTTTCTAGGTTTCTGAGATGAATAGTGACACTCTCAGAGCCCTTTAAGTCCAAGTTCAGCCCCAGTAGGGAGGGGAGTGAGAAGGAGGCCTGAGATCAACATATCACTCCCGATATCCTTCAATTGCTATTTCTGCCCCTATAGGAAGACAGGGGGGTGGGGGAATAAGAAGTAGGTGGGAATGGGTATCATGTAAGAATAACAAAAAACGACAGATATTAGTGCTTGAGCCATAGTTTACAAGGTCGGTGAGACGAATAGTGACTCTCCCAATGGCTTTGAAGTCTAAGTTTAGCATTGATAGGAAGGGGCCCAGATGATAAGGGCGGAGAATGGGGGGACATATAGAGATAACTGAAAACAACAGATATTGGTGTCTAATCCATAGTTTTTGAGGTCTAGGAGAAGAATAGTGACCCTTCCGATGCCCTTTAAGTTCAAGTTCAGCCCTGAAAGTGAAGGGGGTGGGAAGGGGTGGCATGTAAAGATAATCGTAAATGACAGGTATTAGTGTTCAATCAATAATTTTCGAGGTATCTGTGATGAATAGTGACACTCCAAATACCCTTCAAGTCCAAGCTCAGCCCTGATATGAATAGGGGGTGAGAGGGGTGGGATGGGGGTGACATGTAAAAATAACAGAAAAAAAAGATATTAATGTCTAATCGATAGTTTTCAAGGTTACTGAGATGAATTGTAGCACTCCTGAAGCCCTTTAAGTCCAAGCTTATCCCCAACAGGAATAAGAGAGAGAGAGAGAGATTGTATATCTCCATCTTCTTAACAATCTTTTGCCCCTTGATATCCTGGCCTTTCCTGTCCACCCACCTCCTTTCAACTCCTCTTCATCTAATAATTGCTAAGTTTTCCTCTCCTCTTTCGTCCTAACATTTCTAATTTCTATATTTTCCACCAACCTACAGTTATCCATTTCTACCAGCAAACTGATATGCCTTGATTACAATAACCTTTTCACCACCTTTACTTACTTTAAGATTTCTCATTCTTTTAGTCCTTTACAATATCTTAACAGCCATAACTGTCCCTTTCACTTACATTGAAATTCCACAATTCACTTCCATAAAGTGGGGTCCCTCATTAATCATTTCGTATATTCCAGCCTTAGATTCAATCTACTATAAATCTTCTACATGCATAACTAGTATCTTTACCTTACTTGTTCTTCAATCCTACTATTATCAGAGATATGATTACACTCAGTATACCCATACGAATCAACTGGTTCCTTGTCTATGATTTTCCTGTAACCTCATAACCTTCAGCAATTCAATTCTTTAGTTTCAGAGTACAATTCTCCATAGTCAACCAACCACCAGGTACTAGTTAATTATTTGGATTGATACACAAAACTCATTATTATGTTGGAAGGCATAAATTTTACTAACTTTCGTATAATTATACCTCATTAATGGAATTGCAGGAAAAATCGTCATTATTTACTACGATTTACGAAAAGACACCAAACGAGTCTTAAGGCCTATCTAACTGAATTATCAATATACTCTTGGGAGTCATTTGCAAGAGAAAGTGAGGCATCATGTGATGAGGAAGGTGGCTTTAAAGCATGAAAAAAAGAAGTAATTATCCCTATGAGACAGATCCTTCCCGCCGATGGAATAACATTAATGTATCATGAACTGATTTTGAAATGGTATTTGTATATTGATTATTACGTAGTGCTTGTTAATGAAGCAGGCTACCATAACCGAACAACTTTCCAATGATATTTGTCAAAGAATAACACTCAAATGGATTACTGTTATATGTACAAACATTGCTTTCGATCAACATCTGACGTCTATCAGAACAAAATGACGACAATAGGCAATATAATTCAATGAACAGGAAAGTTAATTACAAGCTGTTATACAAGCTGTTGAAAAACATGGGGAAGATATTGGAACGTAAAGTCAAAGAATATCCGCTCCAATGCTGAGGGGTACACGGTTGTTATTGTATTCTCTTATGACAGGATTCTCCTCCGAAATGTAATAAAAATGAGAGAGAGAGAGAGGAGAGAGAGAGAGAGAGAGAGAGAGAGAGAGAGAGAGAGAGAGAGAGAGAGATAACATCAACAGAAACTTGGACAATTACATGACCTAAGAATAAGCTTTACTTTGCCTTGAAACGACGTTACTCATCGCAATCCTGACAGGTATGAGGGCTTCATAAAAGTCAAACGCTGTACAATAAATTCCTCGTTCATTTGTCAGCGATAGACGTTATCTTTCGAGTTCCTTGAGAACTTTTGCTTGCAATTTTAAGATAAACCATAACTAATTATAGCACCATTCAAATTAAGTATCTTTGTCCTTGTAATGTTTTATTTATTTACAAATGGCATATAATTTGAATATATTATAAATCCTCTCACTAGAAGGATTGGCGACAACATATAGCCTAGGTGATGCCATAGTGGGACAAAAAGATCAAATCTGACTCAAAAAAGACAAGGGGAGCCAATTCAGAAGAATAGTTTTAACTTTATCATTTACGACTGAGTGTATAGGCACCAGTTCTGTAACCGGGAATAGAAAAGTTAAAGTTAATGAAGCGTGAACTATTTTAATTAAATAAATCAATATAAAACAGGTAACAACAACTGCTCTGTAACATGAACATCGATGATCAACTGCATTACTTTAACGTCCAACCATTATTTCGTACTGATCATGTTCTGCTAACCTTCAAAATCTGCCTCTTCAGTTATCTGAATGAAACAATGCATGCATAGTTTAGGTTACATCAGCATCAAAGGATGTTAATAAATAACTTCGTAATTGAAAAATAACAAGAGTCAGTAGTTTGGAACATAATCATAATTGATAAAGATACGCACTAAACCACTGAATATTTTAATATTTTGCCGATTATCCGTTCTCAGTATTTCGAGTATGACAGGTATTGTGAAACAGAAAACTGATAGAAAGTATGTAACCAAACAATGGAAAAAATTATTATATACTTTTAGCTGTGAATAAAAAAATAAGGAATAAAATTGTTATGTATATATATATTATATATATACATATATGTATGTATATATATATATATATATATATATATATATATATATATATATATATATATATATATATATATATATATATCTAATAAAAGGAGCCCATAAAAACACCAAAATATAGAGAGAAAAGTACTATATTAAAAAGGTGACTCAGACCCTTGGAAAATCTAACCTTTTGCATTTACTTACCGGAACACCTTAGCTATATCCCTGATAACGTCCAACAAAAGACATCGCCCAAGGACACTGGGGTTTATCAGATCCCATGCCAGGACTGTGACCAATCTTACATCGGATTTACAGGAAAATCACTTCCCCAGAGATTAATACAACACAAACGGTCAGTTAGATATGGACAACAGAACTCAGCTATTTTCAACCATATAAATGAACATAACCATAGAATAAACTGGAATCTGCCACGTATAATTTATAGCCGCAACTGCCGGTACAAGTCAGATGATGGAATCGGCCTTAATAAAAGAGAGGCAGGTAATGAACATCTCAAAAGGAGCGTGGATTTCAGATGTGATCGACGAGGTTTTCATTCAACCAAGGCTTAAGAAGATTAAAGGAAGATTATCAGCGGGGGTGACCTAAACTGGCTTACCTGTGGATGGATCTCTTGGTATAAATACCACCTTTTCTGTAAACTTTTGTCATTCATATACCTGAAGAGAGAGACAGCAGTCTCTGAAATATAGTACTTTTCTCTCTATATTTTGGTGTTTTTATGGGCTCCTTTTATTAGATGGAATTTGTTGTTACAGAACATTTTTACCAGTCATATATATATATATATATATATATATATATATATATATATATATATATATATATATATATATATATGATAGATATATATATATATATATATATATATATATATATATATATATATATGTATATATATATATATATATATATATATCTATATATATATATATATATAATATATATATGTTATAGTATATGTATGTATATGTATAGTATATGTATATATGTATATATATATATATATATATATATATATATATATATATATATATATATATATATATATATACCAGAGCAGCCGTTAATACCTCACGTGGTGCACTGCAGTCAATAATAACGAGTGTTTGCAGCGTTCCCTCTGCCCCTGGTTGCATCCATTTTGTAGTGCTCTAATTACCTACATTCTTACCTCCGTTCTTTAGTTTTGCTGTTCAACAACTCTTACTATTATTTCTTAGTGCAACGGTGGGGTTTTCTCCTATTTCCACCTCTACTTATAATTCAATTCCTTTATTACCTGGATTGTCTACTCTTGCCGTAGTTTCTAGTTGGACGAGTGGTTTTCGCGCTCGGCTACCAAGCCGGTGGTCCGAAGTTCGATTCTCGGCTCTGCCAACGTGGAGTGAGAGGAATTTATTTCTGGTGATAGAAATTCATTTCTCGATATAATGTGGTTCGGATCCCACAATAAGCTGTAGGTTCCGTTGCTAGGTGACCAATTAGTTCCTAGCCATGTAAAAGTAAAAATATCTGATCCTTTGGGCCAGCCCTGGTAAAACTATGATATACTTAACTTTTACTCTTGCCCCCAAAGCATTCCAACTCCCTTTTATCAAAGTCTTACGGGCTTACCTCAGTTCCGTAATTCAATTAAATTCATCCCTCTTCTCCCAAGTAAGGTGCAGGGAGGACCAGGCAGTGGCTGCAAATGACAGCAGGTAGACTGCGACGCTGAGGTCATGTTTTCCCACTGAAATCTAATGAGCGCTATCAGGGTTTGAACTCGGTACCTCCACAATGTGAACTCCAAGCGGAACCTAACCGTGTCATCTCGCAATAGCTCTTGTTTTAATTACCAATCTCAGACACTAGATACGATAATGTGAACGTTCCTCCATAGAACGTTCCCATTGTGTTTTTTAGATGATTATATGCTAACATTCTCTTTCTAACAAT
>NC_087203.1:19153889-19157985 GCF_015104395.2 Macrobrachium nipponense
GGCTCAGGTTGTGTAATACCTTCGTAATTATTGTGTTTGTTGAGGCAGTCAGTTAATAAAGCGTATAGTTTGTACCCACACAAATTCACAGACTTAGCTTCAGTGAGGAATGAATGAATGCTACTGCTCTTATAGTTAAATTTAAAATGAAAGGTTCCCATGTTGGGTAAAAAATTAAACACTATCAGTAATGATATGACAAATAATATAGAAAGGGTCTTTCGTTTGACTTAGAAGGTTTTAGAGTGACTTTGTGACCGCGAATGTATTCGTGAATTTATGAGCATGAGTGTGAGGCAAGGCCGCCTAGCAAATCAGAGTAGAACTATCGTAGACACGAACTCGTCTTTGTTAAAAAAATTAAAAGGAATGTGAATGAATGACACATTTATATGCTAAAATTAATAATAAGCAAATTTATAAATGTTAATTCAATTCACTAGGAATCTTATAAGGTTAGAATTAATTCTTATACAGATTTGAGAGAAGTCTAGATGCTTGCTTCCACATCCACAGGCTATTCTATTATGGGGACGAGGTTCGTTGGTTCGCTCTGGCGTTGCCTTGGAAATGGGTTGGTTGCCAGATATGTCTTTCTAGCAATAGAGGTACTCTTACCTGAGATATGGCACCATCCAACATGTTGTCAATATTCGTAAAAAGAAAGAAAGGAGGTCTAAAAGTAACTTAATTGAGAATTTTAAGGGGACTTCAATGTCTACATTAATCCACTATAATTACATTTGATCAGAAGAATAACATAAGGGCATAGGCATAGGTTTCGTGGCACCTTCTTATGGTAAATGATAGTGCAATGGTATCACTTACTACAATAATGTTCTAAGAAATACCTTAAAAGAAAATATGCGACCGACATAAAATAAACTCATGTAAATTACATCTTGAGGAATCTTCAATCATCGAAGCTGGATGAAAAGAAGGGCTCCGTGAATGCAGGGGGTAGCTGTTACGGACCGAGAGAGAGGTCCGCTCCAAGTTCGATATTATGATAAACAAAAAGAATTCAACACCAACAGTCGAAACTGGGGATACACGAATATAGAAAGATACACAAACACAACAAAGGTTTATTTACAAACTTACTAACAAAGATAAATGCAGAATGGTATCTCCTATTTACATAAAAAAGGTAAAATCTTACACTGCATGAACTGGGGGAACTGTGACGTAATGTTAATACTTGCTGGCAAGTTTTCCGCTGTCGGAGAGCTATGCTCGAAGCAGTGGCTTCACAAAAGGAGAACTGTAGTTGTAGACATCTTCTTGATTCCGTATTGCAGAAAATAATATCTATTCTTGATACTTGAAGGGCAGGAACTCCTCAGTACCTCTTGTAGAACGTTTCTTCCCTGAAGTCTTGCTCTACGTCGAAATGCCTCTGTCGTCCACTCCCGAACGACTTGACCAGATCCTGATTAAACTCTCGAGCACCTTTTTCTCTCTGATCCTTCGTCTGTTCCTTCTTCTCTTATCTCTCTCTGATGATCTCTGATCTCTGCTGCTGAGTTCTCACTGATGATCTCTGATCTCTGCTGCTGAGTTCTCACTGATGATCTGATCTGTGACTCTTACTGATGATCTGCTCCCTCCTACTTCGTCAGTCGTATTTATACGGCAACCTGGGGGCGTGGCCTACCAGCGAACGTCACAAGCTCCCAAGATTACCGGAACTTCATAGAAGAATCTCGACGAAGTATTGCATCATATTTCGCTGCATTTTCTGCCGACGTGACTGCGCGGGTCGCGTTCCACAACACTCCTGCCGATTCTAGAACTATCATGAGAACAGGCACCTCCAACGCACGCGCGAAAGCCTCCGTGCTGCAGAACTTCTAGAAGAAGATGCGTTTTCATTTCCTTTAACTTATATTCGTTGCTATGAAGCCATTACCATGACAGTAGCACAGCTTAACACAGATTTCTGCGATACGAAGAAGCATGCGATCACTTGAAGTGTTTCAACAAAAGGCAAAAGTTAATTAATTTGCTGAAGGCAGAGAGTCGAGTCATTCAATGTAAAATGTAATGCAAACTGGATCTAACATGTGGGAAATTCAACACCGTTGATAATAAGACAATTGCAAGGCCTTTAAGGGTGATTGCAGGGAAAGGGATTAGCAGTAAGAAATGCAGTGAAAGACTATATTCTGATAACTTAAAACACTTGCACTGTACCTGGATTCCTGAGATAGCTGTCTTGAATGTATATTCTTGGAGAGTCTCAACTGACTTGGGTTCAGCACTGGAATGCAACGGCTTGGTTACAGGCCATTTAAGATTGTGTCTGTGATGGATGGGATTAGACTGGCTCACAGCCGCTTGACCTCTCTCAGCCATGGCTGGAAACTGAGTGACCTCTCTCCATGACCCGCTCTAGGGCCAGCCTCGTCACGGGCAATTTTTGGGTAGTTTCTTGTAGTCCGTTGGGCCTCAGAAACCGGGCGATTCCCGTCCGATCTCCTTTGAAGCAGATCAAGTGTTTTTCTAAGTCGTACCTGCGAAGGAAGATAATCGGCAGAGAAATGTTGACAGGAAATGAGGGCAATAGAGGGTCATTGAGAGAGAGAGAGTGGAGAGTGGGGGGTGTGTGGGGGGGGGGTCAACAAGGCCTAGACAAAATGCTTATAAAATTGGAATTTCCTGGTCTTGGCTGGAAAGGTGCTTCATCTACTGTCTGGGTGGTAGAGACATTCTCCAGAGCCCTGTGCTTGTTGAGAGATGCAATGTTTTAAATGCAGTAAGTTGTATTAGAGTATTTGTGAAATAAATATCCGTAGAAATATACATATACATGTGTATATATATCATACATACTTAGATACATACATACATCAGAAAAAGCAATAAAGATTAACACACTCGTACATTCTCTCTGTTAGGCTTCAAGAATGTCTGTAAGACCCGTAAGGCAAGTAACATAACCCGCCTTCTCTCAATAAATGCAATATCTTTCCAGCGAAATTCGATTAATCTTCGCTCCGAGGAAGGAGCCTTTTAAATTTAACGATAAGGATTCATGACAGAGATATGTGCGCTCGTGAAACGAAAATTATCACTTCGCCATCTGAGCGCCGTCCTCTTGAGAATTTTCAGGAATTTCATTCCGGTAACTTCATTCTTTCCATTAAGGTCCCGATCTTGTTCATCAGATCAACTCCGAAGCTTTACAACATTGTAATTAGAACCAGTGTCTCTACCAGTAGGAAAGCTTCGCGTTTCGTTCAGTAAAGGAATACGTGTGGATGCCAGAGTACTTTGTATTAGAGCTTGTTTACCTGTATTTCTTACATTTCATTTCTCAAGGTAAGCAAATCATCTTTGATTGTAATACTATATCACTCAGTAGGTGTAAGGAAATGTCACTGTGTTCCTGAAAACTCCGTTTAGTCTGTAGTTGATAAATAATGATATCTCACCGTTAGCTTATTATTTCATTCACAGAAGTAATTATGTTGATTTCTGTTTCCCTTTTGCTCGGTTTCCTAACCTAAGAGCGATTTTTTTAATCTTTTTATTTTTTACATGGCCACCGATTTGATGTGATTGACGGTAAAGTGTGAGACAAATGGGAATGCGTATATACTAGGTGATTAAAATTTCTTTTGTCAATAACATTCTTGTTAGTTAATATGGAAGCGTTGTTCAATTAAGAGAAGAAATCCACTCCATTATTTAATCTGTTCCCACTTCGTTCCCCTTTGGTCAAGGGAGAAAAAAGTAGGGTTCAGACTAGATACAGATCTTTCCCATTCTGGACATAACTCACACAAAGAAAAAAAGGGAATGGTATTTCATGCGTGAAATGTCAATGATAAGAACTCTTTTAGAGCGGACATTGGTTTAGGAATCCAAGGAAGCGAAAGGGTGAGTCCTCAAGCTTTTATATATTTAATTTTTGTGACCGCATTTTGTCAGCTACCAAACAAATATTCAAATTGTCGCCAATAGAGGATAATGAATTTGATGAATTCGTTACAGTGTGTTCAGGTTAAACTCCAAAGAGTTGAGTTCATTTCAACAAATACGGCGAAATTAATTCATCGAATCATCAACATAAATATGTGGTAACACGTTC
>NC_087203.1:19158485-19165985 GCF_015104395.2 Macrobrachium nipponense
GTTTCGAAAATTCTAGATGAGCATCGCCTTGCGCTTATTTGGCCCGATTTTGTCGATGTTGAAAAATAGAAGCGATGATGATGATGGTGCTGAAGTGTGGTGAAAGATATTGATATATTAATAATGATTATAGTAATTTAGAAAAGTAACAGAGCTCCTAATGGCCAAGTAATATATCTTTTCCCAGCCTACACAATACAGAAAGGTGCCTGTGAAGTATTTGCAAGAAAAGCATCACAAGGACTCCTTTTTTCTTTCCCTGTCTTTCTTTCTCTTTTGTTTTCTGAGGAAAGGTGAAAGCGCTGCCTGGCTATTCTTTGGGTCCAGTTTCACCCTGAATAAACAGCAAGGAAAAACAACCTTTGTTTGGTAAAGGGAGACGACTTAATTATCCAGTGCATTTTTGCTGGGTATGGCAAGTTTAACCCGATATATATATATATATATATATATATATATATATATATATATATATATATATATATATATATATATATATATATCTGAAACGACGCATTACATAATACCTTTTATACTCTTCCGTTCAGTCAGCACGTCGTTGGAGTGTCGGCAGTGTCTAAAATTTCTCCTAAAGATCCAGTTTTCAAATTAAATACAAATTGAAACGGTGAGACTGCTGATCATACCTGGAATATCAAATTACATAAAATTAACTATACAAAGAGAGATGCAGGACCAGGTAACTGAAATAAATGTTTAACTTAACATTCTATCGATTAAAATCTTAGTGGAGGGTGAATTTCACTAGGAAACCCCCACTCTGGGAAAACATCTGGAGCAATCCTGTATCACACAACAAACATGCAACATGGCTCCAGGAAGTCAAGGCTGAAGAAACATGGAGAATAAAACAAAGATTCACTGACATCACGACAGACACAGTCAGACACCAACGTCCTTTCATATCTTATTTAAAATTACTGTAAACCGAACTGGGGAGAGAGAGAGAGAGAGAGAGAGAGCAGAGAGAGAGAGAGAGAGAGAGAGAGAGAGAGAGATGAAGGTACAGTATCTCATTATTCCAGTCCTTTGTCCCCCGCATTTCCATAATCCATTATTGTTGCTAACGGAATTCTAGACATGACATCATCTTAGGAGATTCTACTCATTGTCTTGCTATCCTCATCCCTCTCTCCCCCCCTCTCACCGCATCCCAAACGGTCATTTCAGAAGGTTGAGGGAATGGTGATTGAATTACTGAGGCTCTTGAGCGTCTAACCGATTGTCTAATTAATCCTGCCTTGAAGCGCCATCCGAGGGAGCCTTTGTAGTACGAAGACAGCAGGAATCTACGACAAGAAAGCTGTCGCTGCCAGATGAGTGAACCTATTATATATTATGGCTTAGATAATGTTTTTCAATCCTTTATTTATTTTGTTCAATGACTTATAATTGTGCCGGTAAAAGACACCAGCCAAAACTCCGATTGAAAGATTCCCTGAATAATAATGATTATATTTATCGAATAAGTTCTTCCACTTTAAAACTGTATAACGGCCCATTTGGAGGCTGCCGACCCAAACATCAGGCCGCTCTTGACCATTCAGCGCTTACGACAGCGATAAAAGGGAGTTGGACAACAAGATCAAACGACTCAGAAAATGACTAAAAAGCAAACAGATCTAATGGTACTGAGATTAGGTGTTGCAGACCATATTTTGATGAAATAAGACGCGAATCATACAACAGGAAAAACTAAAAACGATAAGAATGTCATTATAAGCGAGAGTGAAAGCGCATCAATCTATTCTTTGACTCATTTTGCTTTAATGCAAATAAAAGACGAAATAAGTTGATTCTTTTGAGATTACTCACGAGCATAACTGAAATACAAATTGTACAATTGAGAGAGCGAAAGCTGTGGATACAAAAATATTTTTTCAAAAGGTTAGCATTGACGAAAACGAGGACTAGAGTGTTTTAGACGGTAGGACATTATCATACCTAAAAAAATGATAGGAGAAGAAATGTTCATGGGATGTACATTGAAGAACTTATTAAACATTTGTCATTATATTAACAGTGAACCTACTTAAGACTGAGTACTACAGTGTAACAAATTCATCAAATTCATTATTCTCTATTGGCGACAATTTAGATATTTGTTTGGTAGCTGACAAAATGCGGTCACAAAAAAGAAATATAAGAAAGTTTGAGAACTCACCATTTCGCTACCTTGGATTCCTAAACCAATGTCCGCACTAAAAGCGTTCTTATCATTGACATTTCACACAAGAAATATCATTCCCTTTTTCTCTTTGTGCGAGTTATGTCTGGAATGGGAAAGATCTGTATCTAGTCTAAACTCTACCTTTTTCTCCCTTGACCAAAGGGGAACGAAGTGGGAACAGATTAAATAATGGAGTGGATTTCTTTTCTTAATTGAACAACGCTTCCATATTACCTAACAAGAATGTTATTGATAAAAGAAATTTTAATCACCTATAAACGCATTCCCATTTGTCTCACGCTTTACCGTCAATCACGTCAAATCGGTGGCCATGTAAAAAAAAATCGTACTTAGATCAGGAAACAGAAAATGGAAAAATAAATCAACATAATTGCTTCTGTGAATAAAGTAATAAGCTATAGGCGATATATTATTATTTATCAACTACAGATTAAACTGAGTTTTCAGGAACAGTGACATTTCCTTACACCTACTGAGTGATATAGTATTACAATCAAAGATGATTTGCATACCTTGAGATATGAAATGTAAGAAATATAAGTAAAAAAGCGTTCATACAAAGTATTCTGGCATCCACACGTATTCCTTTACTGAACGAATGGAAAGAATGAAGTTACCAGAACGAAATCCCTGAAAATTCTCAAGAGGACGGCGCTCAGATGGCGAAGTGATAATTTTCGTTTCAGAAGCGCACATATCTTTGTCATGAATCCTTTTCGTTCAATTTAAAAGGCTTTCGCTGGAAAGACTTTTAAATTTATTGAGAGACGACGGGGTATGTTACTTCTCTTACGGGCTTTACAGACATTCTTGAAGCCTAACAGAGAGAATGTACGAGTGTGTTACTCTATTTGTTTTTCTGATGTATGTATGTATGTATGTATGTATGTATGTATGTATGCATATAAGCATGTATGTATGTATGATATATATACATATATATAATTCTACGGATATTTATTTCACAAATACTCTAATACAGCCCTCTGCATTTAAAACATTGCACGTCTCAACAAGCACAGGGCTTTGGAGAATGCCTGGACCATCCGGACAGTAGATGAAGCACCTTTGCAGCCAAGCCCAGGAAATTCCAAATTTGATAGGCCTTTTGTCTAGGCCTTGACAACACCCCCCCCCCCCCCACTCTCTCTCTCTCTCTCTCTCTCTCTCTCTCTCTCTCTCCTTCTATTGTCCTAATTTCCTATCAACATTTCTCTGCCGATTATCTTCCTTCGGTACGACTTATCTGCTTCAAAGGAGATCAGACGGGCTTCGCACGGATTCTGAGGCCCAACGGACTACAAGAAACAACTCAAAAATTGCCCAGGAAGAGGCTGACCCTAGCGCGGGTCATGGAGAGAGGTCAGTTAGTAACCAGCCATGCTGAGAGAGGTCAAGCGGCTGTGAGCCAGTCTGACCCCATCCATCACAGACTCAATCTTATATGGCCTCTAACTCAGCCGTTGCATTGCCCGTGCTGAACCCAAGTCAGCTGAGACTCTCCAAGAGTATACATTCAAGACAGCTATCCCAGGAATCCAGGTACAGTGCAAATGTTTGAAGTTATCAGCATTATAGTCTCCTTTACTGCATTTCTTACTGCTCATCCCTTTCCTTGCAATCACCCTTAAAGGCCTTGCAATTGGGTTAATATCAACTGTGTTAATTCCCTACAAGTTAGATCCAGTTTGCATTACATTTTACATTGAATGACTTGGCTCTCTGCCTTCAGCAAATTAATTAACTTTTGCCTTTTGTTGAAACACTTGAAGTGATCGCGTGCTTCTTCCTATGGCAAAAATCTGTTGAGCTGTGTTAACCCCTGCATCCACGGTGCCCTTCTTTTCATCCAACTTCGATGATTGAAGATTCCTCAAGATATAATTTACAAGAGTTTATTTTATGTTGGTCGCATATTTTCTTTTAAGGTATTTCTTAGAAAATTATTTTAGTAAGTGACACCATTGCACATTCATTTAGCATGAGAAGGTGCCACGAAACTTATGCCTATGCCCTTATGTTATTCTTTTGATCAAATGTAATTATAGTTAATTAATGTAGACATGGATGTCCCCTTAAAATCCTTAATTAAGCTAAACTTTTTAGACCTCCTTTCTTTCTTTTTACGAATATTGACCACATGTTGGATTATGCCATATCTAAGAGTACCTCTGTTGCGAGAAAGACATATATGGTAACCAACCCATTTCCAAGGCAACGCCTGAGCGAACCAACGAACCTCGTTCCCAAAATAGAATAGCCTGTGGAAGAAAGCATCCACACTTGTCTCAAATCTGTATAAGAATTAATTCTAACCGTGTAAGATTCCTAGTGTACATGAATTAACATTTATGAATTTGATTGTTATTAATTTTAGCATATGAATGTGTCATTCCTTCACATTCCTTTTCATTTTTTAAACAATGACGAGTTCGTGTGTACGTTCGTTCTATTCTGATTTGTCAGGCGGCCTTGCACCATACTCATGAATTCACGAACACATTCGAGGTCACAAAGTTAATCTAAACCTTCTAAGTCAAACGAAAGACCTGTTCTATATTATTTCTCATATCATTACTGATAGTATTTAATTCTTTATCCAACATGGGAACCTTTCATTTTAAATTTAACTAGAAGAGCAGTGTCATTCATTCATTCCTCACTTAAGCTAAGTCTGTGAATTTGTGTGGTACAAACTATACGCTTTTTCAACTGACTGCCTCAACAAACCCAATAATTACGAAGGTATTACACAACCAGAGCCTTTTGTGCTCCCCACACGACTCAAAAACAAACCCTTATTAAAATACAGCATACAGATGCTTTTAATGACCGTGTTTGCCACGACCCGCTCCTCGATTTAGCAGGTATCGAGAGCCAAATTTGAACGCAATTCTCCAGAAGGAGAGCTATAAACCAGAACCTTACTCTTGAACAAATTACCATTTTTCGGAACTAAACAAACCTGTCCTTTAGAACACTTACTTTCTTCGGAACAAACTTACGTTTAAAGAGTCCGTGCTTATTTATATTTGCTCTTATCGCGCTGATTTCCATTGACTGATTGATCATGGAATTTAGGACATAGCCCAAGCGCAAGGACCTGTCAAGGTCATTCAGCGGTGCAGTGTTATATGATTGAATGAAATGGATTAAATGAATGAATACGTGAATTAATTAAAATCTCTTATACTAATGATCAATTAAAACTGCAATTAAAAATATCGAATGACACAACAACTAAGACTAAGACCATCACTGTCATTCAAAACCATTTACACCATAATTAAAAACTCCCATAGTTGACATTAAAATCTAAAAATTATATAGCAGGCATACATTCATTCATCACCATTTGCACCTTAATTAAAAACAATAAATAAAAATTTTAAATAATAATTAGATACTTAAAATTATGACTATGAACAAAAGAAATAAATATAAAATCAAATCGACAAGTTAAGATTTACCATGCTACTTAATTTTCATAAAAAATCTTAATAGATTCTAAAAATCTCACTATTGCAGGAATATCTGCTCTGTCATCTAGGCGTTGATTTTAATTACAATTTAATTTAATTTGTTGTGTTTTCCACACCGCTCACTCGCGTGCCTTTGCCCTGCAGATTTTGATTAATTAATTGATGTGAATTAACCCTTACCTCTGTGACCATGAACATGTTAACCAAATTTTCTGTTTATACGCCTCCACATATGTGCTATCATCCAATAAGTATGAGAAATTAATTGCAGTAAGCAATCAGCATTTGAACGATTGATTTGAACTGATCGCCTCATGCAAGCATAACCTAATTGTTCCTCGTGAACCAATCCGCACCATTTTTGCAAACCCACTCATTGCACTTATATGGCTTTGAATTATTTAGTTCTTCAGAACCCGATTACACTTCTTTAATAGGAGTGCCGCGTGCTGGCCCACATTATTGTATAGGCACCTCCTAATCAGCAGAGTATCTTCCCACCTCCGTGCAACTGCTTGTACAGTCCACAACACCTTGCTTAGAGCCTCAGTCCCACAACAACCACCACTCTATGGTCCTGGAGATAGGAAAAGAGATGAGCCTCAGGGGGAACAATTGCCTCATCACTTATTGTTAACCGGTTTAAGGTAAAATCGGCACATCACAGAAAAACAAGTCTCTAAATTCGCCTCCAATGATAGAATATTTTAACTTCCTTTATTTGGATTAATAAATACATTTTCAATGATGATTGGCTGTATCAGGTAACACAGAAGAAGGAATGCATTTTTGTACGTGGGTCTATGTCTATGCTGATTTTACCTCACACCAGCCTTGCTCACATAATATTCCTCTGTCAACAAGACTGGTACTCCAAATCAGTAGCCGATAAGCGTAATTTGGTTTTCTGTGTCTGTAGTCAGTAAATTGCTGAAGCGATAAAAGGCAGAGTTGTTAAAAAAACCGTTTGAAATGAGATGCTCCTTTTAGCATCACAAGGAAACCTAAAATCACGAGACTGCATTTTGATTGCTTAGCTTTATTATGTTAACAAAGGAGAAGTGCATTGAAAATATACCTTTTTTTCATTTTAAATAATTCTTTCAGCTTCGATATACACGGGTTCACATAAAATACAGTCCGACTCAGTTAGCAGCGCATTATTTAATGTTCTCTCGCCTCAGTTTTAATAATCTACTGTAGCATTACCATCCCCTCCCAGTGCGCCACAGGCATAGCCCACTTCATTCTTACGACGTGATTTCTACTTTTCATAAAACAGGCAGTATAAGGAAGGTGGTTACTGAGATCATCACGAAAGAAAGACAATGACAAGTATGCAACATTCTGACTAGAAGGGAATTTTACGAGTTCAGGGTAAGTCAGTAATGTTTGTGTGTGTGTTTATTTTATTTCATGTACGAAACAATGACTTTTATCAATTAAATGAAAAAAATTATAAAGAAAGGGGCTTATCTGAAACGCATGTTACAAAATGGTAGTGTTAACGAGATATATATATTTCAAAGAAATCGTAACAAACCTGTCGAAGACTCGAGTCTGTAGCACAGTCTCCTATTTCATAGGTTGTTAATTAAAAAAATGCTTATAATAATGCCTTTGGAAAAAATTAACAGTCAAGCCGTTTGACATATTTACATTGGGACAGAAGCGATTGCAGTTCAGTTTCAGTTGAATATCTGAATTCGAGTGTTGAGGCATATTTCTCGTAATCAGCCTCTTTCTCCAGTTGTTCGCATCAGTTTACTAGTATTTCTCACTAGTATTTAGTGTTTATATCATTAT
>NC_087203.1:19168485-19173485 GCF_015104395.2 Macrobrachium nipponense
TATATATTATATATATACATACACATACATACATACCTACATATATCAAATCATTACTCCAACGTCACGTTTGACATTCTAAGCTTCGCTAGCTAGTCCACACGTATTGATAAAATCTGTTTATAGATAGATAAGGAAACCGTCCGTCGACCATAAGAAGTAAATTGAATAAAACGGAACTAACTGCTCTTCATTCCTGAGAAGCCTAATTTTAGAGAGAGAGACGACTTATAGACTGAATCAAAAGCTGAACAAAAAGACAATTTCCGCAAATAATCCCACTGGCTTCGATAAAAGTTGTATAAGAGAGAAAGTTTGCCCAACAGCATATAAATTATTATATATTAATAATATATATACAATATATATGTGTATAAAATATTTTATATATACATATATATGTGTATAAAATATTTTATATATACATATAAATTACTTTTTACAAGCTCAGTGGAAAAACAAGGTAATTTTCAGGGAGGCCTTATTCAACTTAGTTATCTTTATTACCACTTCAACCTATCTACTCATTTCTTACCCTTACAGTTCTTCTGTCAGTGCATCAAATGCATTTAATTCTTCTCAATAAGTTTCAGATTTCTTCCTTCACTTACGTGCAACAAGGATGATCTATTACCGTGAAGGACAGAAGGCTCAACAATCCCTTCATATATTTTCACGGCAGCATTTATAGAAACTCAGGTTCTTTCTGGACAAGGAATTCACTGAATATGGATCCATCGAAGTCACACTGGATATCGTCTATAGCTCGTGCAAAGGTCCCTGAGAAACTAACGGAGATCCTGATGGCATACACCTGGGAGGCCATTTTTATCTCACACAAACAGAAACTTCTTTGACAGGTGGATGGAACTTTCAGTAGCTGCCAGAGACCCAGGAACTATGTCGTTACGTGAGCACATCTTCATTCCGGTTAGATAAATTGATGGGTCAAAGAAAATGGCTGATACCATGATAACCAATTAGATCCTCAACTTCATGAACCAACCATGAGCCTACCAAGTGCTCGTCATCCGTGAGCACGAAAGCAACCTTTATAAGGAGCTTTCTTAAAACGAGGAGCTAGTCCCTCGTCAGCGCCTCCATCAGGAAGACCTTCTTCCATAGTTGTACTGGGAGAGCAGTCTACACAGAACTAGAACATGTAAGCAGATGCTGACGAACACACCCTACTGTCACCAAAGAAGCTGTAATGAATGAGAAAAGGCAAAAAATGTCATGCTCAAACTCAGAACAAAAGTCTATCACAAGATGTCCTACGGGACAGCCAGTGGACAGAAAGCAAACGTTCCTGATGGGATCATCACCAGCGGAGGGAAACCATGGCCGCCCAATGCAAATCTCGTCGAGAGTCCTAAGCCGGCCTTGCTATGAGGAAGAGCACCGCTCCTACAGGGCCCACGAAATCGAGAACCAGCGAATGTCCCTGTGCTTGAAACTCATTGCATTGCAATTCTACCTTATTTCTAAGGTTCACTGCGCGCTCTCTCTCTCTCTCTCTCTCTCTCTCTCTCTCTCTCTCTCTCGTACACACACGCACACACAAGCACATAGTATATTCGCACAGTGTTAATATCGTAAACAACCAACATTGAGGCAGTTATAGATGCTGGAAGTTGGCGTTCCTTAAATCATTTACTCACTTCATGGTACAGATACCAGGAACAGGCAAGCAACTTCAACAATACGCAGCAAAGAGTATGAAACGTCAACAAAATATTTATAGAATTTTCAAAGATAAAGGTTTACTGCGAGAGAAATATTTAGGTAATTTTGAAAAACAATATAACAGTAAGTCTTAAAAACCTTTGGTAACAAAGAAATACAATATATTTTTAGTGAAACTGTTGTCGAATGCTTTGAAGAGTATCTCGCAACTATTCTTCAGAGGATTTAAAACAATGAAAACAATTTTGGAAACCAATGTCTTCATGAAAGCAAATCTGTTTAAGAGTATCAAAAACATTTATGATTATTGTGAATGGAACAGAAAAAGAGAGAATGATTGAACGCGGTTTCATAATTTTCCTTAGGAAAAGTAAAATAAATATCATAACAAATAATCCGTTGAAAAAGAGACATGAATCTCAGAACTGTATATGTGAAAAATAAAGACCAACCAGAATTAATCATGATATACTGTATATATAAAAAAAACCGGAGGGCTGAGGAGGATGCAATGTGGGGGAATCAAGTGGGGGTGGGAGAGAGAGCGAGAGAGAGAGAGAGAGAAATGCTGAGCTTATCAACGGCACTGTAAAATTGCGCCCCTAAAACAAGAGAACCTAACCTTAAAGTAATGAGTTGGTACTTCACCTTTTCTATCTTGATTCATCATAGATCTATTCCAGATATCGAGCCCCCACCCCGCCCCACTCCCCATATCTCTCTCTCTCTCTCTCCCGTCTATTGATACAAATTTTTTCTGTATTTCCGATTGATAGTTACTGACTGAAATACAGGAAAACAACTAGTATATTCTTATGTCAGTTCATGTGTGATCGGACGATTTGAAATGTAAAGGATATTATGATCTACAAAGAAAATCCCATGAATTTCTTTCTGCTGTCACTTGATTTTCTGATTAATAGTTGTCAAGATAGAGGTTTGCAGCAGCAGTTGTTTTCATTTTCTCAGGGATACCGATTTAAAAAAAAAAAAAAAAAAAAAATCATTAGATAGTGTACACACATTGTAAAATCCATTTAACTTCCCAAGTTACAGTACATTACATTGATATATATTATATGTGGAAACAGTTATGCATGATACTAGTAAAGTGTTCAAGTATTATCTTTTCTATGAATTAATGGTGAGTTACTGTTATCACCCCACATCTAAAAGATGGCAATGGAATTTTTAACATACAATAAATAAATCACTTTCATTTAGTTGCATATGCATGGACACCTTTACAAATAAAAACTCTCCCATAAACCTGCAGATGGGTCTTATATATTTGACCCTAACACAAAAAAGATTCAAAATAAAAATAAGAAATGAAAACGTATGGCTAATGAAAAGACAAAAGCGCCAACAATCTCCAGATATCATTTCAATGCCCCTTCCCCTGCACACACACACACACACACACACACACAAACATACTTTTCACCTCCCCAGACGTTCTCGAGGTCCCATACACACGAACTTTTTAAAGGCCATTTGAACGGAGGCTTGTGAACTCTTCTCTCTCTCTCTCTCTCTCTCGTCTCTCCTCTCTCTCTCTCTCTCTCTCTCTAGTTGATGTTGGTTTGACAAGGGGGCGTTGGAACCATTGGTACTTATATTCGTGTCGAATGTTATTAACTTTTACAAACAAAATCTAAATATGGTATGGGTCTTATGGTGGATGACAGGTCGTTTCGATATGATATTTAAAAGGCCTCCGAAGAATTTCCTTCGCTCCCAAGAACCCTTTCGGATATAAAAGAAAAAAAATGTTGTGGCTTATAAAGCCTCATGGATAGAGGAAGTATTATAAGACATAATTACATAATAAAAATTTGATACGAACACAAACATTGCGTTGCTTTATAATGGAATAGCTGCCATTGTATTCAGGTCTATACTAGAAACAGCTACGCATATCATCAGTTTTCATCTGCATACGAAATGGCTTCGGTCTTTATGGTTTATTAATTCCGGCGGCTTTCATCCATTTTGATAGGAGCCTTTTCGAGCATTTGGTTTTCTTTTAGAGGCAATTTTCGTCCACGATTTTGGGAAGCTATTTCTGTTTATTGGAGATATTCTTTGCCATGGTGTCTCTCGTCTCTTACACTAGTACCAGATGATATGGTATGGCCTCAGTAAATAAAGGAATGTCGTTAAGGTTACATAGTTAAAGAAAAATGGAAGTCAACTAAATTTCAGCATTACACAAGAAATTACGAGTAACAGTGAGAAAAAATGGTTACCTTGTATCAAATACCCTATTTTCTTCTGTAATTTTACCTTTATTTGTTCTGAAATTTCTTTTTTTTTTTTAGGAGAAAATTTTTCATAACAATATTGTGTTTAAAAGTATTATTATCTCAATTTCTGATAAATATTACAATTCAGTTTTTCTATTATCTGGCATCTAAAGCAATACAGACTCTGAACGTATGACACAGTGATAATACAAATAAGAATTGATTGCGTTCAGCTCGTACCTAGCCTGTGCATTTAGTCAAACAAGTTTTGGATCCTTTCGAAAAACATCTGCTTAACTGAGGTACATACATCGTTATCTGAACTGATTTGCAGTTTCAAATGAAATTAGAAAGCAATATGCATTTAGTTTTATGGCTTACGACGTTGCGTACTTTTAAAGTACCTCTAAATGTTTTTTTGCTTCAAAGGTGAAATTATGTTAGTATTAATCAAGTTTCTATCTCGAGATAATGTTATTACATACGAAAGAAAAGTTTTATATAGCCAACAAGAAGGGGTAAAATGTGACTTAGTATCATGCAAAGAATGTCATATAACCTATGAGGTGGATTCTGTAGGAAATGAACTATTTCAAAATTATTTTGTGAGGAACGGATTTTAGGATATATATATTATATATATGATATATATATATATATATATATATATATATATATATATATATGATATATATATTAAATATAATCACACAATCACGTGTTGAACAGAATGAATTTCTGACTCACATCAGGAATGAACACAAGTCTTTCAATTGAAATACAATACCGCTGCCAACCAATCCGCACAATTCATAAAAGAAACTGGAGCCTAAGTACGTCTGTGCCGAAGGCTTTACCTGAGCAGACTAACTGTCTAGCATACCAGCGTGTTAGAGTCACATGCAGAGAGGGGGAGCCAACCACCCCACCCCACCATCAGAGTGCACTTTTTAAGGAGTGGCATTCACCAAAGGTTCAAGTAGAGAGTCATTAGCGACCAAGGAGTAGTTAGAGCCAGGGAAACACACACATCGTAAATTCTAATCCCCTTTCCAATTATATATA
>NC_087203.1:19178485-19185985 GCF_015104395.2 Macrobrachium nipponense
GAAGTTAATGGAACGAGTAGGTTCTCCTAAAGAAACGTGGACTTTATATTTGCAGTCAGTTTTGAGTGGTAGGGCACTTACTGTGTATAGTTGCATGTCTAAGGAGGAATGTGATAATTATGATATCGTGAAAGAAACCATTCTTAGCGCGTATAGGTTAGTACCGGAGGCGTACCGTAAGAAATTTAGAAATTTGAGAAAGGATGAAAATATTACGTATGTAGAATACGGTATGAAGTTAGATAGGCTGTTTTTTGATGGGTTAACTTCTGCTAAAGTTGATGATTTTAATAGTTTGAAGAACTTAGTGTTGTTAGAAAACTTCAAAGATAACGTATCCCCTGAGATTAAACTTTATATAGAGGATAGGCGAGAAGTATCTTTTGCAGGAGCAACTAGGCTAGCTGACGAATATAGTCTAACTCATAATTTGAGTGTTAGTAGGAAACGAAATGATCCTTCGTCTGGTAGAGTACAAAGCAGTAAGTTTTCAGTCCTTAGTTAAATAGCAATGCGAGTAAAGGTGACTATTCCTGTTATACATGCGGAAAACCTGGTCATACGTCTAAGGTTTGTAAGAGTAGAATGGCATATAGTGGCTCAGAATTAACTTGTTTCCGATGTAATGGGAAAGGGGATTTAGGGAGGAATTGTGCAGTAGAAAAGGAGGACGGTAAGAAACCAGTATCACTAGTTAACCTTTCGTCAAATAGGGATGATGTGATGAGAGAAACTAGGAAAGTTTTTGGCGA
Source organism: Macrobrachium nipponense (assembly GCF_015104395.2). NCBI lineage: Eukaryota > Metazoa > Arthropoda > Malacostraca > Decapoda > Palaemonidae > Macrobrachium > Macrobrachium nipponense. The sequence goes on from NC_087203.1 coordinate 19,179,238, forward strand.
ATTTCTGTCGGAAGGCGTAGTTTCCTCTCTTGGAGGAGTAGATTCGAGAGAAGTAGTCTTGCTTTGAGACACAGGGGCCGCTGTCTCACTGATTCGAAAAGAGTGTGTGCCGAACAGGGCAGATATCAGTATGGAAGAGAAAGTTATGTTAGGTGGATTTCCTAACACTTGTGTTCTTTGTCCTTTGTTGAAGTTGAATTTAGAAAGTCAGGTAGTGTCAGGAGAAGTAAAACAGTTCAGTTGGTGGACAGTTTGCCCATTGAAGGCGTTGACATTATTGTCGGTAATGACTTAGCTTTATCCAAGAATGTGAATCCTGTTGTGAGGAATATTCCAGTGCCTGAAATGGTAGTAACTAGGTCGGGTTTAGATACAGACATAGACTACGATCATAATTTGTTCGTGGATTCGAACGAGTGTGAGTTCGTGGATTTGAACGTGAGTGAGTTCGTGGAGTCGAACGAGTGTGATAGATGGTAGCGAGGTTGATCTTGGCATGAATGGGGCTGAGAGACCTAACTCTATCATTGACAGTGAGAGCCAAGGGGAAGGCGTAGCTGTCGAGAGTAACATAGTAAATGTACCAGTATCTAGTTCTAGTTACGGTGATGAATTAGGTTCTAACGTTTTGGACAAGGATGAGCTAGTCAAGTTGAAGAAAGAGGATGAGACACTAACCTGAATTTTTTAATATGAGCTGGATGGTGATCTCGATGATGTGTGTAAGGAAACTTTTTGTTTAAAGGACGAAGTTTTGTGTCGTTATGTTCGACCGAAGTCAGGTAGTAAAGGGGAAGTCACAGAACAATTAGTAGTTCCTAGGAAGCTTCGTGAACTAGTTTTGAAGTTAGCACATGATGAGCAAGGACATTTGGGAGTGAATAAAACTTTCAAGTGTATTAGTAGGGCATACTTTTGGCCTAAAATGAAAAATGATGTAAAGAGGTAGTGTTAAGCTGTCATGAATGCCCAAATTGCCGGGGAAACCGAATCAAGTAATCCCCAGAGCTCCGTTGTGTAATATTCCTTCGGTAGGCGAACCTTTTGAGAAGTGAGTTATCGATAGGTTGGACCTTTTGCCTAGAAGTAAGGGAGGGAATATATATCTATTGACGATCATTGATAGACTAACTCGCTATCCCGAGGCGGTACCCGTAAGAAGCGGCAACGCGAGGACCGTAGTTAAACGATTGTTGAATTATTTTTCTAAGTTTGGTCTGCCTCGTACTATTCAGAGTGATAATGGAAGTAATTTTGTATCCAAATATTTCAAGGATAGAATGAAAGAATTAGGCATCAAACTCGTAACTTCCACACCTTATCATCCCGAATCACAAGGCATTGTGGAGAGATTTCATCAAACGTTAAAGAGTTGCTTACGGAAATTGTGTAAGAACTTCGAACACGACTGGGAAGAAAAATTACCGTTCGTTTTATTAGCTTTAAGGTTAGCCCCGAGCGACACTACCGGATTTAGTCCATTTGAGCGTGTTTTCGGTCACACCGCTAAAGGTTTTTTGGAAATGTTAAAATGTAACTTAATGAATAAAGAAGGTAGTGAGGACTACATCACTAATCTAGAGCATTATAAAAACAGTTTAAGGGATGCTTGGCAACTAGTGAAGGAGACCGAGAGGAAGAGTCAAGAGGAAACTAAACGAAAGCATGATCTTAGAGCGAAAGAGAGACATCTCTGTGTAGGAGATAAAGTTTTAGTATTAGTCCAGAAAGAAGGTCCCTCTTTATCGTATAAGTTCGAAGCTCCTTTTTCGATTTTAGAGAAGAGGGGAAATCTGAATTATTTAATAGATATGGGTAAACGCAGAGCAAAGTGGCTGCACGTAAATTTGCTCAAGAAATATAACGAACGCCCCGTGCCTATAGTGACGGTGTCCCAGAAAGAAATTAGCTTTGAGAAAAACTCTGAGGTGCTTAAGAATTTCGAAGTTTTTAATCAGGGTTTAGAAGAGGAAAAGGTGAGAGATGTACGTAATGTAGTGAATTATCCTGAAACTATTAGTGACAAACTAGGCCTAACCAATGTTTTAGAACATGATATTGAGTTGCAGGACACGAAAACCCATTAGGCAAAGTCCATATCGTCTGAACCCATAAAAGGCAGAATCTGTGAGGAAGGAAATTAGTTACATGCTAGATAATGGTTTGATAGTACCTAGCGAGAGTGAATGGAGTTCCCCGGTAGTTCTGGTGAAAAAGGAAGATGGATCAGATAGATTGTGCATTGATTTCCGGAAGGTACAGTGTAACGAAGCAAAGTAATTTTCCCTTTTACCCAGGATTGATGATTGCTTACATAGAATCGGAAATTCCAAGTTCATCTCAAAGCTTGATTTGGCTAAGGGTTATTGGCAAGTACCTTTAAGTGAACGAGCCCGGAAAATTTACGCCTTTATAACGCCATTTGGTAGTTTCGAGCCCAAATTTATGGCTTTTGGCTTGAAGAACGCAGCCAGTACCTTCCAAAGGTTAATGAATAAAGTTTTAAATGGCATCAACAACTGTGTCGTGTACTTAGATGATCTTGTGATATTTTCAGAAACTTGGGAGGATCATGTAAGGATTTTGGCGAGAGTCTTGAGGGCCCTTACTAAAGCTAATCTCGTTCTTAATCTAAAGAAGTGCGAATTTGGGAAAGCCTCTATTACTTATCTAGGACATAAGGTAGGTCTTGGTAAAATCTGTCCAAAGGATCGGAACATTGAAGCTATCGTGAATTTCCCAATCCCAACAACTAAAAAACAGGCCATGAGATTTCTCGGAATGGTTTCGTATTTCCGTAGATTCGTACCAAATTTCTCGGAAATAAGCGCTCCCATAACTATCTGTTTAATAAAGGACGCAGTTTTGTGTTTGATGACGCCGTGTGTGGAAGCCTTCAACAAGTTAAAGGCTATAATGATTCACGAGCCAGTTCTATTATTACCCGATTTTGGTAAGGAATTTAATTTAGCGATCGATGCCAGTGATATTGGCGTAGGAGGGGTTTTGTTGCAAGAATGTGAATGGAAATGAAACTCACAGTTGCCTATTATTCAAAGAAACTGAATAAAGCGCAACAGAACTATTCCAATATTGAAAAGGAATTGTTTGGTTTAGTTACAGCCTTGCAACACTTTGAGATTTACGCGCGTAGCGGTTCTGTTTTAACTGTGTATACTGATCAGAATCCGTTAGTTTATTTGGAGAGGTTTAGGAACAAGAATAAACGTCTAATGCGTTGGAGTTTAGAATTACAAGACTACAAATAAGATAGTTTCATATAATAAAAGGTATAATGCGTTGGAGGTTTAGAAATTACAAGACTATAAACTGAAGATTAGTTCATATAAAGGAAAGGATAACGTATTAGCTGATAGCCTCTCTAGAGATTTCTCAGAATGAGTAGCCTAACAACCGTTTTCTGTTATCGCACGAGTAATGTGTGAGTGGGGAAGTGTGCGTGTTTGACTGGATTAAAGCTTTATGCAGAATTGTTTCCCCGCTGTTTAATTTTTGCTTCTCTTTAGAAAAAAAAATAAAATCAACGCAGCAGCATTTGACTACTTCTTTCAAGTTAAACAGATGTTTTTTTTTTTACTTTAAAATACGGTTTCACACACACACACACACAGATATATATATATATATATATATATATATATATATATATACTATATATATATATATATATATATATATATATACTATATATATATATATATATATATATATATATATATATATATATATATATATAAATAAAGGTTTTATGCCACGAAGGAAAAAATGAAAAAGCGAGATAGAGTACTTTCGGTCCTGTTCGGACCCTTTACTGAAGGCAAAGTGATTTTACAGAGAACCACATAGTCAAAAGAAGCTTAATATCCAAACTGACACTACAAGATTAGCAATAAAGGCGATTTCACTCTACAGAAAGGAGGAGCCGCCTGAGGGTAGGCACACCTTGAAGGATACACGAAGTAAACAAGTTATCCTTCAAGAAAACACTACATTTGAAAAAACAGGGAGCATATACAATTTAATATCATGAATTTTACACAAATTTTCCCCCAAAAAATTATTATTAATGAAAAGACGAAAAAAAATATAAATATATATATATATCGAGCAAGAGAAAGAGGGAGAGAGAATATCGAACCAGAGAGAGAGAGAGAGAGAGAGAGAGAGAGAGAGAGAGAGAGAGAGAGAGAGAGAAATAATAACTATATACATGTGGGACTAATTTATTAGTTGTTCATTTATTTTAAGGTCACATTTTATATACTTCGTGATCAAGTTATTCATATATATATATATATATATATATATATATATATATATATATATATATATATATATATATATATATACAACACACACATATATATATATAGATATATATATATATATATATATATACATATAACATAAATATATATACATATACATACATACATACATACATACATATATATACTATATATATATATATATATATATATACATATATATTACATATATATATATATATATATATATATATATATATATATATATACATATATATATATATGTGTGTGTGTGTGTGTGTGTGTGTGTATGTATATATTTATATATATATATATATATATATATATATATATATATAATATATATATATATATCGAGCTACAATGTCCTTAATATCTAATTAGCTCTACCCTCGGAATTAATATATTTTCATATATGCTTAACCAAAGGGGAATTTTTTCTCGATAATAGACTTGCCTGGACCAGGGCGCGAACCCAAGGATCCTTTCAAATCCAGGAACGTCAGTGAAGCTTTATCCTCTAACTGGAATACTGGTAAATAAGGACTCAACATCAAAACTTACCATGAAGAGATTAGAATCTTGCTTTAAAATATCATTTTTAAAATCAGATTGTTTTTCACGTTATGGGTACTATGGGAGAGTGGTTCTAGGAGAGGAACAAGGTACTTGGCAAGGTGATAATTAGGGGTGTTCAGTGAAGATAGAGTTGGTCTAAGTGGGACGCCCTCCTTGTGGATTTTCGGGAGACCATACATAATCCCGTAATGTGGCCCCAGTAACATATAAATTCTGAAAAGTCATCTCATCAATAAAGTTTTATTTTTAGGAATTTTAATATTAAGATGGTGGCCAGAATAAAAATGTACATATCTTAATATTAAAATTTCAATTTTTTCTTCTATGTTCCTACGCGCCTTGCGTATCACGAGTCCACAATATCTGGACCAAGAAATAGAATACATAAAAAAGATAGGAAACGATCTCTGCTACCCACCTCATTTAATTGATTTATGTTATCAAAAAGCTCACAAAAAGTGTTATAATGTTGCTATTAATGAAAAAGAAATGCCTAAAAATGTACTTAGCTTACCTTATTTTCGTGGATTTGAAACCATAAAATCAATATTTAAATCGTTGAATGTTAATGTAGTGTTCTCTTATAACAAAATACCATTAAAGATATGCTAATTAAGAATAGTCCCGTAACAAATAACATTATTATTTACAAAATTCCTTGTAAGCATTGACCATCGTTCTACGTTGGTCAGTCAAGTAAAAATTTATGTGTTCGGATATTAAGCAGCATATGTATTCAGTTAGAACAGCCCAGACTTCAAATGCACTGTTTATCCATCTGAGTGAAAAATCTCATTGTATTAATTGGGGTGATACCTCGGTAATTGCTAGATCTAATGATTATGTTTCAAGAAATTTACTGGAATCGGCAATTATACAAATCACTAATAAAAACAACCTAAATCTTAGTCTGGGAATGTACCATTTGGACCCATATATTTGTAAGATGTTTATGAAGAACCACAAAATAAATGAACAACTACTAAATTAGTCCCTCATGTATATAGTTTTTATTTCTTTCTCTCTCTCTCTCTCTCTCTCTCTCTCTCTCTCTCTCTCTGGTTCGATATTCTCTCTCCCTCTTTCTTTTGCTCGATATATATATATATATATATATATATATATATATATATATATATATATATATATATATATATATATATATATATATATATATATATGTTTATATTTTCTTTCATCTTTTCATTAATAATAATTTTTGTTGGGAAAATTTGTGCAAAAAATTCATTATATTAAATTGTATATGTTTCCGTGTTTTTTTTCAAAATGCACTGTTTTTTGGAAGAATCACTTGTTTACTGCGATATCCTTCAAGGTGTGGCTAGCCTCTGGGGGCTCCTCCTTTCTGTAGAGTGAAAATCGCCCTTATGGCTAATCTGGTAGTGTCAGTTTGTATATTAAGCCTTCTTTTGACAATGTTGTTCTTTGTAAAATCAGTTTGCCTCAGTAAAGGGTCCGAATAGGACCGAAAGTACTCGGCTAACTCGTTTTTTCATTTTTTTCCTTCGTGGCAAAAAAAAACTTTATTTATACATAGCATCAACGTTTTATACACTTCGTTATCAAGGTTATTCATATATATATATATTATATATATATATATATATATATATATATACATTATATGTAATATATATAGATATATATCTATTATATAGATAAATATAGATAGATTATAGATTAATATAGAAATATTATTATATATATTATATCGATAGATATATGTAGAGAATTCTATTGGATATAGAGAGATATATACAATATATATATATATAAATATACAGAGATATATAAGATAATAGATTAGGATCTAGAGATAGAAGAGATAAATATATAGA
>NC_087203.1:19190985-19206483 GCF_015104395.2 Macrobrachium nipponense
TGTAGGTCATCTCGAAAAGTGAAATGAGTTTGCTACAAAAGTGAAATGCATATAATGAAAAACAGAATATAATTGCAAAATATATTCCATGTAGAAGCGTTGATAAGAACAAGCCAGCAAAAACAAATGCAGTAAATACTTGAATTGAATAAAGAGCCAATACGATGCACGGCGATAAACATAAACCGATTGGAAAAATCCAGCCTGATGGAATCTAGTTTGCATATTCCCGTGCAAATACTATTCTTCATGATACACAACTGTGATGCGGTTGGAATAAAACAAAACGTCGGAATGAGAGAAAAACCCGCGAATTCTCATTTCATATCGCGTAGATGTGATGCTTGGATTCATATTGGTAAATGTATCCGCAAAATCTAGCTTAAAACTTTGTTAGCCCCAGATAATTACGAATACCATTTTGATATCCAGAAGCAGGAATAGAACTCTTGACAAAACCCAGATCATTATGCATTTTCCATTACCCAAAATATATACTAGCAAATAGTTTCCTGTGTTTCTACTTCAAAACTCATGGAATAATGTTTAGGAAGCATTATAAACAGCAAGCAAAGTGGATATGAAAAATGTGATGCTATATTTGAGCATCTAAAAAGTTCGCCACATATCGGTGTTTAACTTGGTCTCTTATTAGTTTGACCTGTTTCTCTTCAAGGGAGGTAAATTTGTCTTTGATGATCAATATCAGAAAAAATAATTTTGCCCCAGCAAAACAATAAAGTAGTCTAGGCCCCGAAAAAGGTAATAATCACGGGCCACTATGATACAAATTTTGACTTTCAATTTTAGCTAAAGAAATTAGGATTGCTATCATCTTTTAACGACAATAAAGAAACGGTTCACAACACGTCAGATGATCAGGACTAAATATTTTTGCACGGGTCAGAAATCGAATTTTAAGAAAATATTCTTTGTTAATGGAACTCATATCCTCAATTCAGAATCCCGTCGTAGATCCTTTAAATATTTCTTAAACAAGCGTCGCTTTCTTTACGATATGTTCAAGTAACTACATTACATGACATATACAAATGTATTTATTCTTTTTGTCTCCCTGACCTCATATGCTTCACCCACGGTGGCTTACATATGAGACTGCTGAACCTTTGCTTTAATATTCTCTCTAATTTCTGCCATCACATATTTGACTAAGTCTAGCATCAGTGTTCTTTTTCTCAGAGAAATATCCTACATTTCCATTACTTATAGGAACCCTATCTAAAAGAAAGGGTCAAAACAGCTTTTTTCAGCTTTATTTCCACAAAAAAAAAAAAAAAAAAAAAAAAATTAATGCATTATCTTATATAGAACAACACATTGTTGATGGGTCAGCTTTTATGTTAGGGGTGGGTGTGTTCAGATCCGGGTCGATTTTTATTGGCTGCCTGGGGGAATTTCTTCTTGGGCAGCAAATAAAAAATCGACCTCGGATATGACCACAACCACCGGTACTATAAAAGCTGACCCATCAACAATGCCCAGGAGCACGAGTCCGTGCCAGCGCGAGGATGGCTTAATCTTAAACAACAATGCCCACTCAGAAGGTCCCTTGCAACATCCAGATGATGAACAGGGAGATTGCCGAAACATGTCGATATTAAGAAAACAACGGATTCTACAATACCATAATAATAGGAAAATACAGTATTAACGATTTTGTAGCGGAGATCACCTTCTATTATTATTATTATTATTATTATTATTTTGGAAGAACACCATCTTTTAAACAAATTCTGTTGAATAGAATGGCAGAATTCAGCGAATTAATCTTATATTTTATCTTTTCTATTTTTCTTATTACTCACTTTTCTGGCTCAGCGATACTTCGCAATAATTGGCCAATATTCATATTGCGAATAATGCTGAAAGTGGTATCTTATTTAGAACAGGATTTATTAGTAAAAAACTATTATTATATATCAGTATAGTGGTATTAACAGAATACTGGTGTATGGAAAGGCATTCCACTGGTCCAGGACAAGCAGGGGTCGTCGTCGGTGTTGGTATCATGCCATAAGAGAGGCCAATGTCAGAGACGACCCTGGCCTGACATTGACCTCTCTTGTGGAATGATACCAACACCGACGACTACCCCTGCTTGACCTGGACCAGAGGAACAACTTTCCATACACCAGTATTCTGTTAATACCAGTATACCGTTATATAATACCAGTTTGTTACTAATAAATCCTGTTCGGAATAAAATACCACTTCCAGCATTATTCCAAATATGAATATTGCCCAATTATTGCGAAGTATCGCTGAGCCAGAGAAGCGAGTAATAAGAAAAATAGAAAAGATAATGTATAAGATTAATTCGCTGAATTCTGCCATTCTATTTAACAGATTTATTATTATTATTGTTATATTATTGTTATTGTTATTGTTATTGTTATTGTTATATTTCAGTGACATTCACATAATTTTAGTTTTCCAGAAAAAATAATAATCGAGGGAAATACAACCTATGGCAAAAATTCAGAAATGATCATAGTGGTAATCTGAATCGCAAAGATGAAAAGTATTTCATATATTTTTCATTAATAAAATCAAAAAGCAAACTGGATTTTCGAACCGGACTCCTTGCCTACATTATATATGGAAATTAATTACAAAGGCGTTTTCACCTTGCAAATCCATAGCAATGGGCTTCCCAATATCATGATTCTCAACAGAGGTTTCTCATTAACCATAATTACCAACTGATTCATCAAACAGTTCGAAACAACCAGTTACTCGGGTTGAGTTAATTATTACTCCGCCAGGAATTATTCAGTATCGTTCAAGCGTCAGTGATCAAACAGTGGATGATTTCGTACTTTGAGTGAAGCTTTATCATTGAAAATCAAATTAGCGCGCAACTGATTGGACAATCATTCATGCTTAGTTGCGCAGAAAGGAAGACTTGTAATTTGTTGGGTCTGGTGGCATTGTTACGTTTTGCATCTATTTATTTTCAGCAGCTATCATTCATCGTTTCCTTATACTAATTTTTTAAAACTGGAATTTTAGGTACAAGTAACAAATGCTGATGTACTTTAGTAGGAAAAGGAGTTACCTCAGTCTTTGTTGATGTACTTCATATAAAAAGCATCCGACTATGAAAGAAATAAATCAACATATGATGGATATGAAGAACCTATCGTTCCTTTTTAATTAAGGTATTGACATAATATTGGACAAAAAGGTGATTCAGCCATTCCCTCTTCCTCCATGTTACTGGAGGCCTTGACTGATTACTCAACAATGAATAATTCACCTAATTAAGTTGTCATTCATAACAAACGACGTAGTACTATTTTTGTCGAACATAGACTCATTGTTTCATCTTATACACACACAGATATATGAACATAGAAATTACAGATGATTTAAAGAGCAGAACAAGGTTGTAATGTTTGCCATGAAGTGAAAACAGAAAATTCTGTGATACTGAATTCACTTATGTCAAATTCTTTAAACACAAATCTGCCTGGTCAAAAAGCTTTAGACGTAATCTTTGAAAATAATTTAATGATTTAATTCGTTACAAGTAATGGGTTCGAACCCCAATCACGGTGGAAGCACTTGAAAATCATTCACTTTGTGTGCAAATAATTTCTAAAGTACAGTGAATTCACAGTGATTTCAACTTCAGTGCCAAAATTTATCATTACAAGTATTAAGGAAGGGAAACCAGCGTCCAGCACACCTATGGCCGAAAGACAGATTTCTTGAAAGGCTGCAGTTGACACTACAAACTTTGCTAACAATAACAAGTTTTCCCTCAGCATCAGGTAACATTATTGTGATGTTCTTTTATCTTAGGCTTGAATGTAGCACCAACCTTTCGCTTCTTATCTATGATTTTCACATAAGAATACTAGCCTCGGATAACAAAATGTGCCCGTTACCCATCCAAGGATTGACCAGAACCAATGTGTCTTACTTTCCTGATAATCCTGTTCCGGTACAGTAATAAATTTCCTATTGATGTAAATATTTTCTTTGGTTTTGGAGTTAAAAAAAAAAGAGAGATACTGTTAATCCCAGATCACAAGTAACACCACTTATTTTTTGTAGGAATACCTCTATGTGAATTACAATACATCTTTGCATCAGGGATATGGCAGAGAGCAATATTTAATTAAAAATAAACAAGAGGTTACTCCAACCGCAGAGATCAGTGCAAACGCGTAACAAAATTGATATTAATTTATGAGTGCACATATACTGATATGTTACATGTCCTCTGTAACGAAATATTCATTACTCATAACGACATTATGAACCAAAAAATAAACTGAACGAGAAACTCGAAAAAGTAAATAGAAAGAGCGAGAGAGAGAGAGAGAGAGAAATAGAAAGAGAGAGAGAGAGAGAGAGAGAGAGAGAGAGAGAGAGAGAGAGAGAGAGAGAGAGATGCAAAATAACTGGGGTGAATTCACTAAGCAACTTTACGCAAGCCGTAACAAACTTCCTGTTTCCCAAACTTGGAAGCCCAAACGAACGTTCCCTAATCTAAAACGTTGAGTAAAAGACGAGACTTGGTCTTTGCTGGAATTCCTGAACGTTTCTGTTTCGTCGTCAGAATGAGAAAATGTCAGCCGTCCCCCCACACATGCTACAGTTTTGGATCACGAAGTTTTGATCATAAAATATCTGCCTGGACTTGATTTATAATGATTTTTATTGAAGGCGTCCATAGGTCAGCACCAAGATTATGTGCAAAGTTGGTATTTTAATCTAATTTTATTCTGGGAACGAGAACGTTGATGTTCTCCGTCAGCTGACAGATGGGTAAATCTGATGGCAACATTACGGAGCCACTTCGATTTCTTTGCTTGATCCTTAGTCGGGGTCTCTGTTTTAAAGAAGTTCCGTAATGTCATCATCAGATGTACCAACCTATCAACTAAAGGAATACATGATAAGGCTTTTTCCCATGGAAGTACAACCGGTAAATCATAGTATATAAAGCAACAGAGGGCCAAAGTGCATATGTTTATAAGATACCAAAACTATATATATACCAAAAAGTTTGTTCTCGCAAAAGGGGATGGTTGTTGTCAATAAACGAACCTAAAGTCATTTCAGAGTTTGTAATTTGGCAAAACTGGGTATAGTTACAACGCTAATTGGATTGTGTCATGAAGCTGTCTATGAATTAGGTTTCACTCTTTAAAATTGCAGTTTCACTGGAAACGACGTAGTAGATTTGGCAGCACTGAACCATGCTATGACAAAATGGAAATATTTCTTTTCTTGCACAAGGTAAAATGGTGTCTTGAATAAAAATGAAATTTTAGTTAAGTCACAAACCTTATGTATAAATACTGGACTGTAAAGAGAGGATATCTCATTCTATAGGAAATAACTATCATATAAAAAAAAATCATTCAATTACCCTAATACAAAGACAAACCGAAAAGGAAGAAAAATTCTGGTCATGGAACTTTCTTGAATTTAGCAATAGTGAACACTGGCGTCGAGTAAGTGCAAAATAAATTACCCACTAACAAAGAGACTATATCGCTAATGTGTAAATTGCAGCATGTTCAGCAAATAAGAACCACTTTAAGGATTTTCTTGAATATATTTGAAAAATGTGAAATAGTCCCTGGTATACACTGAAAAAATGATTTTATTTGCAGCTTTGCAAAAGAAAAAAATCAAATAACCATTTCGGTATTAGTGGACATATATAATTTAATATCTGTAAAATAAAGTTATATGAGTTCTTCTAATTTCTTGAATATTAAAATGAACAAGAAATTTTCTGTATGTTAATTTGTATATAATAAGAGAACTATAGGAATCAGTGGAAAAATATATAATATAAGTAACAAAATAACAAAGATCCCTTAACAGGAAAAGAGATCCAACGTTAGCTAAGTATTTTATTTGTACACAAAATTGTAGCTAGTGATAGATAAAAATTGCTTACTTTATTTAAGTGTCGTTATAATATGAAAATATGTTTATAATATTCACTATTTAGAATATTCTATATCATGGATGATGAAACAAAAACCCAAAAATTAAATGACCGACTGAAATTAATACTTACAAGCGACAACTGATAAGAAATCATTACCAAACAAACAATGCCTGGGACATATTACATCACCACCTTGAAACAGTTAAAACATGAATGCCAGATGTCACTGTTTTGCCAACTAAAATTGTTCCAAAGAAACTGCCAGTAACTCGTCACGGGTTTCTTTATCATATTCGTTTTCACCACTTGAATCTAAATGAAATTATATCTTTGGTAAATATCAGATCAGTATCAGCTAAGTCAAACCAAATGACATTCAAAATTTGCCACTTCTACTAAAATAAATAAATAAAAATAAATTAAATATGAGTCCTCAAAACCTGAAAACAAAATTAAAGATCAGCCCAAAAACGTGTTCCTTAAATTAGGAAAGTAGCCATATGCCACATAAGGCTTTAGTTGAAACCAGTAAAACAGACCCACTTAGTATATCGAAAGGTCATTTACAGGGGAATGTTGGCCAGTAGAAAATCAAAATCCATTTATCTGGATAAAGACAACCAAAAGGTATATTATGAACCCAAAGAACCAGTTCTTCAGAGAGGAAAATGCAATTAAATAATTTAAAAGATTTTGGTGACGAGGGAGATTGAGAGACATTTTGCTTTTATTGCTGTATCCATAAAAAGCCACAGAAGAAACTGCATTCGACATCCATAAGCATTTATGTCTGTAAACGAAGAACAAGTTGAGAGAGAGAGAGAGAGAGAGAGAATGAATCTGTAACCTCACATCTACAAGATAACAGCTAAATTCTTTGGCCGTCACCTTAAGATAAAAGAAAAAAGAAAAAAACTCAAATTCCAATTACCGACGTCAGGATATTTACAATCCTTCTGTAGTTTCCAGGACTCCAGCAAAATGATTCGGTCTTCCTACAGACCTGAGAAGTCAAGCTGATGAAACATGATCTCATTCATGAGAGAGAGAGAGAGAGAGAGAGGAGAGAGAGAGAGAGAGAGAGAGAGAGCATTTTCCAACTGACACTTCACTCAACCACTTTATGTCCTTCAACTATTATATCGGCTGTTTGTTTGAATATCAATTACTTTGAATCACAGTTTAATGACCTCTGGCACAATAAAAGTCAATTGCGATTAAAAATGTGTGTCATTCAACACATAAACAGTCATTCTCGAAATTCAATTATTCACTGATGTAGATAATGCTCTCTTTCGAGACAATATACTCATTCCATCATAATTTTTATATATATATGTATATTAATATTTATATATATATATATATCTAATTATATTGTATATTATATATCAATATATATTATTATATATATAATATATATTTAATATCTATATATTATATATATTTTTTATATATATTTATAATATATATATATATATTAATATATATATTATATATAATATATTGTTTATATATATATACACCACACCACACACACACACTATATATATATAATATAGATTATATATATATCATATATATCACACCACACATACACACACACACACACACATATATATATATATATATATATACACCCCCACACACACATATATATATATATATATATATTATACATATATATTAATATATATATATAATATATATATATATATATATATATATAGTATATATATATATATGTGTGTGTGTGGTGCGCGCGTGTGTGTAAAGGCTTCATTTCAGGTCATTTATCAACAGTTGTGACTGGCAAATGTATGATTGTGGTCCTTTCTATATCTTTCTTTGCTCCTGGAACTTGGAAGTATCCCTTCAGCATGTCTATTCTGGTGAAGCTATTTGCTCTTTTCATTTGGTTGGTTGTCAGCTATGTTTGGAAACGGGTATCTGCCTGGCTTTGCTTTGACATTTTGCTGCTGGTAGTGTCCACACAGGAAACATGTTCCGATGTGAAGGGGGGGGGGATGCCCATGGGCTGAGGGCTTTTTGGCATATTCTTTCATTCTCTAATTCCCTGAACAATTGTTTGGCATTAGCCAAGTTTCTCTGGAGCTAACTGTCGAAAGCTTGAGTGGACTGGGGGGGCCTTCCATTTCCGTTTGGTGCTGGATGCTGTGTGTTTTTTGGTTTGGTTAAGTCGTGCTGGTGGTCAGTTTTACATTTCACGGGAGGGAAACCTCTTGGTAGTAATTGTAAGATGTCGGCGGTATTTCTTGAGGTGGGTTAGCTTTTGCAATGGGACCTGTTTGTTGTCTCTGCTGTGGATGTGGAGGTTGGTGGCTGGGACGGGGCTGAGTTATTCGTGTGGGCTGGCTGGCACAAATGACTTTCATGCCCCGATGTCGATGAGGAATTCTGAATTTGACCTTCTGTCCATGGTTTAGATGGGTCCATATCTGAAATAAAGACAGCAGAAAGCAAGGACAGCTTCTCTTACAAGGCCGCCGGCTTGCTCGCTACTGATTTCTTTACAATCATCTTGTATGTTTTTTTTTTTTTTTTTTTTTTTAAAGAGGCAGCCCTTATCATATTTTGGCATTTTTCCCAATTCTCCAATGGAAGGAACCCATTCTCTCTGGTAATTCGCCATTCTTCCGTCTGGTCTTCCCTTTTAAGAGTTGTTTGGGGAATCTCTGCTTGTGGATTGGGGCAGCCGGTCCCTCCAGGTCGCAGTCAGATTCCGTGGAGGTTGGTTGCCGAGATCTCCGTGCTGCTGCTGCTTGGGTGGGCTCCGCTGTCTTGTGCTATGTGTACTGAGTTGACCAATTTTATAGGAATTCTTTGATGGGTATGGTGAAGGCATTGGGTATAACCGCCACTGTTCGGTAGGGCAGATTTGTGAGGAGAACCCCTCTCACAAGGTCTATGGTTGACTCAGGTTGGCTGTCTGCATCTAATAGTTTTATGAGCCTGCAACAGCTTGTAAACATGCAATTGTAGCTTGTCTCCTTTAGTTGTCCCAAGGTTGTTCAGGAATTTCTTGACTCTTGGGGATGTGGGGCGTGAATAGGGGCAGACATATGGAGGCAGCACTGATGGTATCGCTGGAAAGGATGGCACCATTGGGTATGTCAGGGCTGGACTGGTCATCTCCGTGGTCACCAATATAGTGATGACGTGAGTAAGAAGTGCGTCGACAAACTTACTGATTTATTCAGACAACAAACAGACAGGTTAATAGCTCTTGCAAGCGGAAATTTAGTGCCTGATGCAAGGTGAACAAAACAGAGGTCATAGGACAATCAATTGTGTTTGTTGAAGGATGGAAAGATGTATATAAATCTATGTACAAGACACGAATGAAGTTATGATACGTATAACTAAAATGCTGACATTGTAATGAAAGTAGTAATGATGATACTTTTAACATACCACTAATATAAATGATAATGTATTTACTAAGATGGATTGTGAGTGGGTCCACGTTGGGCCCTACAATATCATTTGCAATAAAATGGTTGCTGCCTGAACAATTGTTAAAAAAATGTATCCAAATACAAGTTGGAGTATTTACTCTTACCTTTTTCTACCCTCAAGAAAATCTTATCCTTTAAGCAATACCCACGTTTTGTAAAAAGTTTTTTGTTTCAGATAAATAAAGGAAGATCAAATCGATAACAGGCATCATCGAAAGATTGGAACCACTTTCAAATAGAAGAGTGCATTTTCTTCCCAAGTTTCCTGGCGAGAGTTACTGATGAGTGAATTTGACTTCCTTTTTAGTCGAAGAAATTAAGAATCTTCCTACTTTCTTCAACAAAACTTTGAGGGCACATGGCGTGGATTTTTGTGAGAACTGTGGCCCAATATTTTTTCGGAAAGGAGTCATTATATTAGTGGGTAAAAATTAGGTCATTCTAACGCTTTTATTTGCTTTTGAGTGAAATTCCTGCAATACATTTATCAGGGGGAAAGGTTTCTTTAATCTTCGAATCATGGATGTCATTCGATCGATGGCAAAGGGGCTTTGGCTGCTGTATTTTGTATACATAATTATAAGATATAATAAGTACAGACTTGGCTCTCTCTCTCTCTCTCTCTCTCTCTCTCTCTCTCTCTCTCAGGAAACCCTATATTCCATAAACAAATTGAATTTGACTAGAGGCGTTGATATTTGACGCCCTTCAAGCTCCATATTACATTATTATTAACTTAGATTAAGTGCTTATGTATGCTTATGTATCTATCTATTACCTAAAGTTAAGGTAAATATCACTAACAGCCTCTCCATTTTATGGAAACGGGTTTTTATGGAGAGCTGACCCTCTTATTTCATTCCTATAATGTTAACAAAAACGTCAATTTATTTGTCTTTTACACGATATTTGGTGAGTTTTTAACATTTAACATAGTGTTATCAAAAGTATAATTTTCTTCATGTTTCAGGAACATTATATGCATATCATAATCTGATTCTAAAAAATGAAACATATAATGTTATCCTGTACCTTACTGAGGTATTTATGATTCGCTCTATTTCATATCAGGGCTGGAAATTTATTCAGTGGCAACGTTTCTGTATTTTATTTATTGATATTGCCCAAATATACTGAATAATATTA
Source organism: Macrobrachium nipponense (assembly GCF_015104395.2). Lineage (NCBI taxonomy): Eukaryota > Metazoa > Arthropoda > Malacostraca > Decapoda > Palaemonidae > Macrobrachium > Macrobrachium nipponense. Next base: position 19,201,552 of record NC_087203.1, read on the forward strand.
GGGAAATGAAGCGTCTAATCACTGATCAGGGGCAACCTCATTTCGGTCAAGTGTATTATAGCTACCGCCTCTCATTAAATTCTCCATACATAGGAATAGGCCCGATGATTATTCTCCGCTGTAATCTAATTAAACACAGGCTATGGTCAGATAAACTTAATTTTATATTCCTAACTAAAACTCTAATGTATGTAATATATATTGCATCATTGATTATATAATGCATTACTTCTAAATGTTTTGGAAAAGATGTTGTCATTTCTCCTGTAACATGAAATGAATAATGTATAAATGCATGAAATGTTGTAGAGATGTTATGGATGCTTGTATCCATATTTCTATGTATTTTAACACGTGGATTGACAAACTAATTTTCGGAATTAATTTTCTTTATCAGTAAAGGGAATTAACCTTAAGGACAAAGATGATATTTTTTTTAAATGCTCTCTTCATCGTTTAATGAAGGATTGATCACCTGTGAAGATTTTCATAGCAACATAGTGATACAAGGTCCACAAATGTTCTTACCCTCATACACTGAACTGCCGGTCCAATCTATCCTGTGAGAGTTTTCACTTAAAGGAATGAATAGTGCATTAAATGTCAACCCAGATTTGACATAATACTTATGATGTTTGATTTTTACTTCCATATCCTTGCTAGATTGGCTAATATAAAAAAAAGAGGGGCAGTCCATATGGAAGTTTATATATTATGTTGTTGCTTTCCCTGGGGACATTTTTATTAGTATTCCTTTCAGTGTGTTATTATAAGAAAATACAAGGTTGATATTCTATTACTAAATTTCATTACATCTTTCTTTTCCATACCTGGAGAAATATTGCTGACTTGTTTGTTTCTTATTATTGTGCATTAATGAAGTGTTATTATTATGCTTTTATTTGAGTATCTCTTGTGAATATTTAAGAAAGAAGAATCCCCAGCCTTCAGCAGAACCTCCTCAGTGCCAAGATTCATTGCATATCAAACCTGAGGCTTTGATCCAATTCTGTCCAGATTTTAAGGTCTCATCGCGCCAGCTAATCTTCCTGCATCGAGTGCTAAGAAGGCCCTCTCACCCATAGAAGTAACTCACGTGTCTCGTCAGCCTCCTCCACTATTACAGACTCTTGGCTGTGAGTCGTTCCCGGGGTATAACGAAGTAGATATTAAACGACGTCTGTTGTTTAATATGGATGCACATTTCCTTCTTAGTTAGAATTTTACTTTTTTGGCTTATTTGTACACGGTAAGTTTTTTAATCATGGAATGACAAAGTAATCTTTGGATGTTTTATATGATTTCCTTGTGAACACTTTTATTATTCACGGATTATCAGATCTTTCATTTTACCTTTGTCTTTAAAAGAATTATAAATGTCTCATAATCTTGTAGGAAATCTTTATAAATCGTAGACGGCTCACTCTCTCAAACGCAAATGCTGAAACTTGGTATATCAGCTTCTTATATACGTCAATATCTTGAAAGAACGGTGTACGAGGTTGGTGAGATACGATATTCCAATGCTCGTCGTTGAAAATGTCACTATTTGTCACTCTGGAAGCGATAGGCTGTTGCTTCCTGGGCGCTTTTCGTGCTTTCCTTACTTGACTTACGACATTAGTCTTCATCTTTAAATTTCATTCTACTTATCCCGGTACTAAAACTTGCGTTTGCCACTGTTTGCGAGTATCTTCACTTTCTTAAAAATAGCAAGGAAGTTATACTAAAACCTCAATGAAAGTTATTCTGTTTCCAGGATTTGCCCTGCTCGTGGGGGGTTAAGCTGACCCCCAACACCCAGGCAAGACACCTGCGATCTTCCTCAGACAGCTCGAGTTCGTGACCTCGGACGGATGTCCGACCACCCGCCTTCCATTTAGGCCTATCCATGGGGTTACTGGCGCGCCAAGAGGCCCAGACCTGAGACCAAGCCGGGCGCCACATTTTCTACAAAGATCCACTGAACATGGCATCCAGGTACGTCTTGTGAAACAGCATATTGCCAGTCCCTTACCTCCTAGTGCCTAATTACTCCCCATTTTCCTAATTTTCATAAATCATACTTCTACTCCATTGAATATCCCTTTGTTTCTCACTGCCTCATGGCCGCATGTTTCCCTTGTGTGATTGTCCCAGACCAATGAAGTCTTCAGTGCATACCTCAGTGAAACATTAGAGTTCCTTTGCCCCAGTGTTAGAGAACTAAATAATCGTAATGGGTGCAAGAAATCCTTTTTTCTTTTATCTTGTTTAATCTTGTATCCGTTTTCAGATTCCCTGAGTCATGTGTCAAGTCTCTCCGCCCGCAAGTGTTGCATTGCCGCAAGATTTCAAAACCAGCTTTATTAGTGACTTTCATTCTGCGCCAGCTATCATTCACTTGAGAGATATTATTAGTCCATGTGGGGACCAGTTGCATTTACTTAAACCTTGGCTGTTAAGCAGCCTCTTGTAAATAAATAGCTGTAAAGTACCTAGCTGAGTTTCTGGCGACCTTTCCTCTAGAGTAAATTATCACTATAAATCCTTTTACGGTAAGTTCAAGTAAATTTCCTTTATTTTCCCTCAACTATTTCTGTTTACGTATCGGAGCCTCTCTCAAGGCCGGGCTCATACGTAACAATGTCGACCTCGCAGAATTGAAACCCAGGGCCATAATTAATATATGTATTTTTGGTTATGGTTAAATACATGGAGTGGATAGATCAGAGGTATATTCTTTCTGTAGGTAATTAATGATTGCAAATAACCATAATACTTTTCCTTGTAGGACAGGGCTCTTGAATTGGAAAAAAGCGATGCAAGACTCTGATCTCCTCTCTGCAATCGAGAGAATAATACGGACACTTCGAGTGTCAATTGTGTACAACCTAATAAATTACTTTCTATGAGGCTGAAGGCTTAAGGAAGGATTTTAATTCATGAATCACTGTTAAGGACTTTAACACATAAGCCATAAATCACTTAAATTGCTAGACAGAAATTATAAGACAAGGAACTTCACTTTAGTGCAGATTGTCTGTTACCAATAGACTGCTCTATATCTTAAGACTTTTTAATAGCAGCGGGTAGTGGACCACAGTCGTTCTGAGGGAAAGATGCATAAGAAAGGAAGAAGAGTCGCTGAGTGTGAAGTACTGAAGGAAGGTAGAAAGTGTGATGTAGGCTGTCACAAACTGAAATGGATTAATAGACATTTCAGAATGTTACTGACACTGACCATTGACCGTTGAGGATAAAAAGGGGGGAAAGAGCACAAGACTAAAAAAAGATATTTTCCACAATATGGGAAATATTCAGTTTCTGATAAAACATAAATCTATATATCTGAGAAGTCACCACAAGCATGTTATGTAACTGAGTAAATGCACCAAATTAATATCTGATGTTTTATAGGTTTCTGTTGACTGATTAGCCCTTGGACGTAAGATTTACTTGCGCAAAGTTATAATAGTAAAGGAAATCCTTCCGTCCACTACTTTTATATTTCCTTCTCCAGCTCTGTATTTGTAAGGGACAACACATTGTACCGAGAAATCTTTCATTAAAACTTGGAGTCGGAGGATTTGCAACGTTCAACTTTTGATGAAACACTTTTTTCGGAAATGTGGAAGCAACGTTGGAACATTTTCCTTTGTAATCATGTCTAAATAAGGATATTTGACTTCAATGTTTTCAAGTGAACTTTCATTCTAATAGTGGAGTTTCCTGAGTTCTGTTTGGAATATGAAAATTGTTTGCTGATCTCCATCATAAGATGCGGGATCGATATCAGGAGTGGCTTTGTTAATATTGATTTACCGTCTTCGGAACTTCTAATTGTAAGTATGCTCACTTACAGGTTTTATTAAAGAAATATTTATTCTTAATGACAGCTAGCCTCTCTTTTGGTTGACGAAATCATCTGGGGTTTTTATCAAATGGTAAAATGTTACGGAAAATATAAATTTAATTTATTAAATGTTTCTGGCGTTGCCTGACTGTTTAAGCAGCTTTGTTGTTTGTGAGTATCTGTAGTGTACCAGAAATTCGATCTTTACTGTTTACTCATCATTATTTAAGGGACAAGACCTCCAATTAACATCTTAAGAGGGACAAGCACCGAATTCGTCGATGTGAACTCTGAAATGAGAACCTCTTTCAATTCATAGACTCTAAACATTAGTATGTATTTTTAATATTAGCAAACTAGATAGTAAATGTACATTACAAACTTTACTTTTATATGATGCACTATATGAGTGCCATACTTCAGCATACTTTTCAAAATAAGTTCAATCTTTTTTATTAACAAAAGCCTATCACTAAATCTATTTTGTGTTTGCCGATGAATATTACGGTTCAATTTGACATTTCTGTGGAAAATATATGACTGGAATCAAATCCAGAACAATATTTAATAAAATCTCTTAATCACACATAAACTCATGACACCTGCTGTTCTGCAAGAGAGGATCATCTATTTGCTTTGGATTAAATAATCAAAGCTGTTATTTTGCATTTCAGCATTTTAATGTTCCCACCGTGTCCTCAACATCTTCGATTAAATGTACCAAGTTACTTTCTTGTGAACCCTTCATGAACAAAAAATGATTCTGGACTAAAAAGCCGTTTGAATAGACCTTTAAGAATAAATAAAAACTTAGAAAAATCACGCAGAGTTATTTCTCTTCTATAAATACAGCATTGAAATTATTTTTAAAAGATATATTATCGTTACTGTTAGCAAGACTATTTAATTTTTGATACAGAAAGTCGAAAATATAGAACAGGGAACTTAAGCGTAACCTCAAATTGAATTCCAAATGACAAGTTTCATAGTTCATTTACATCAAAATAGAATCCAAAGAATAAGGATAAAACTCAGTAGAAGAGTACATAAACCAAGTTCCCAAAATACTTAGCTTGTATGAGGTTAAAAACATTAAT
>NC_087203.1:19206983-19224483 GCF_015104395.2 Macrobrachium nipponense
TTTAAAATCAATTTATTTTTGTGAGTTGCAGACGAGGGACTTGACTTTAGACAATTTCATACTTACCAATAATATATCATGGTAGAAATGGGTTGGTATCGAATCTAAATACAGAGCCTGAATTTGACAGGCAAAGGCGTTACCAACTTATAGCTGTCTTGGTAGGTGGGTGGTCAAAATTGTATCTTAATTTTCTGGTATATAAATGGCATGCCTGTATAATGGAAACAATTCAAATATATATACATATATATATATATATATATATATATATATATATATATATAATATATATATATATATATAGTATATACCGATGTATGTATGTACTATATCAAAAGATGCAGCTGTCTATGATGTGATCAAACTGCTGAAAATATCTGTCCTTTCACCTTAAACGTTCAAAATCGTTGTACCCATTAACTAATGATAAAATGGCCTAATGGGTCTATAATAAAAACATATCTGTATTATGTTTTCAAATTTTATATATTGCTAAGAAGCTTTAGGCTTGGTATTTGTTCAGAATGCCAAGAAAATGTATTATATTTGAGGAAAGGCAGAGCCTTGAGAATGAAACACTGCCTCATTTGTCAACTTCTTTTTCCTTATGTTACCTGAATGCCTGGCAGAAGCAATAAAGGAAAGGCACAAAACTATTTTGTCTGGATCATGGAAAGGACAAGCAATAAACACTGCCTTGTTTGATATATTTTTATACGGTTTACGATATTCTAGTAAACTGCCTAATACGTAATGTATTTTGTATTTTTTTTATTAATTACACTTTGACCTCTCAGTGCATAAATCTTTTATTTTTTCTTGTCGTTGTTATTTTAAGGGTTATTTGCTTGTGACGACCAAGACGACGATTTTCTAGAAATTATGAGGAATCGTATAAAGTATTTAGCTGAAATGTATAGTTTTTTTTAATTTGCTTTAAATGATCGAATCGTAAGAGATAAAATAAGAAAACGTCAATTCATGTTAAAGTACTGTAGTTTATATTTGGCTGCCGAAAAAGAAACATCCAGTTTATAAATGGAATTGCGCTTGAACCCCGGGATAATAAACTTGTATGAGAATACGACCCCATTCCTAAATGACCCCCGAATTCTCCTGGGGGACATTTCCATTCCGAATCTTTGTAGTGTGATTCTCTTTAGAGGCCAGTACTTCATTTTTTCATGCTTATTTTAATGATAAAAAGTTTATATATATATATATATATATATATATATATATATATATATATATATATATATATATATATATATATATATATATATATATATATATATATATATATATATATATATGTTCGCTGTTTCCCCTTGTTTGGTGTCTGTCCATTGGGGTCAAATGTGTTTCGCCGTGTTTAGTACTAGTCCCATTGAGGGATCAAATGCACTAAGGGACATTTGATCCCTACGGGCTAGTACTAAACATTGTAAAATAAATATTTGACTCGATAGGGGCTAGTCCTAAACACTGTAAAACAAAATATATTTAATTCAATAAGGGCTAGTACTAAACATGCAAAACAGTGTAGATGAGTCACTGTTTCACAATGTTTAGTATTAGTCCTAAGCAAATTGGTCATTTCACATATACCCTAGAAATCCCTGATTTCACACACACACACAACACACACACACACACACACACCACACCACACACACACAGCCACACACACATATATATAAATATATATATATATATATATATATATATATAAATATATATATATATATAATATATATATATATATATATATATATATATATATATATATATATATATATAGTTTATTTATATATTAATTTATTTATTTACATGCGCAAGCTTCTTCCCATGCAAAGATGTTTATCACGGGAAACGCGATATAGGTTACCATTTTATCCTTGCAAAAAATTAAAAAATTGTTAGATCATCCAGCACCAGCGAATTTTTAACAGTACTCTCTCTCTCTCTCTCTCTCGCTCTCTCTCTCTCTCTATCTCTCTCTCTCTCTTCTCTCTCTCTCTCTCTCTCTCTCTCTCTCTCTCTCACACAAACACAATGATCCTTTAATAGTAAAAATGTTTTTTTTTAGAGAGAAACATTTGAATCAACTATATAATAGTTTGAAATTCAGAACCTGACTTCATAACACCCCCTTAATATACAGTAAGTACTATTAATGATTATATAATTATTATAGAAAAATAATGATATAATTGTCAGCTACGACTGTTGATTTAACAGATGACCTGCCATGATGAGTTTTGTTTTGACATGGATACACAAATGATGTGATGAGTCTATTGTACTGAATGAGTATTCTATGCACCCGATAACAAATGAATTTCCCGAACGATTATTTATTGTCGAATGGCACACAACAGATTGTCGACATATAAATAATTTTTATTCGCAATTGACTTTTCCTGTGTCAGCGGTCATGGAACTGTTATTCATATAATGTAATTTACGTAATTTAAATCAATAATCAAATAAATTGCTGATATATAGCTGAGGTATATAAAGTGGTTGAAGGAAATGTCGACTTTGGTATTCGTGGAAGAGCTCTCTCTCTCTCTCTCTCTCTCTCTCTCTCTCTCTCTCTCTCTCTCTCTCTGTCAACAAGAAGATTGTTTCATATTGCTTTATTATCGTCGACGTTGTGGGTTGGGTCGTGATATTTTTTATTTCAGATTAAGTTAAGAATGTTGAAATGCCCGGTATTGCTTCAAAAATCAATACCTGGCATTTCACTTGGCAGTTTTGTTTCTTAAGATTGTTTCATTTCCATATCTTAGAAGTCGAGAAAGTTTCTCATGCAACTGCAAATCTCTTACAAGCGTGGCGGTCTCGTGTTTTGGGATTCACTTCCCTTGCAAATCACGAGATCCCAGAATAAACGAACAGTGCTCGATCGACATTTCTGGCGCGAAGTGTTCATACTTTTTTGGCACCTGCTTGACAACCGTTCAGTGTACGAATGTTCCCAGCATATACGTATGTAATATATTTAAGTAGGGAGACAGATAAAAAGTGCCTCTGCAGGCGGCACTATGCGATTTAAGTGTCCGACTCAATCATCAATAACGTCTTTATATCGAATCCACGTCGAAATTGTGTAAACCGTCTGTGAGTGAAGTCGGGTCAACTTAGTTTCCTAAATGAATGAGCTTACTGTAGAGTTACTTGCAAGTCGTCAAATTTGCTTATTCTATCGTTACAGAAAAAAATATGATTATGTAGTTTTTTTATATGAATAACTTTCATTGAGATTTTAGTATAACTTCCTTGCTATTTTTAAGAAAGTGAAGATACTCGCAAACAGTGGCAAACGCAAGTTTTAGTACCGGGATAAGTAGAATGAAATTTAAAGGTGAAGACTAATGTCGTAAGTCAAGTAAGGAAAGCACGAAAAGCGCCCAGGAAGCAACACCCCTATCGCTTCCAGAGTGACAAATAGTGACATTTTCAATGACGAGCATTGGAATATCGTATCTCACCAACCTCGTGCACCGTTCTTTCAAGATATTGACTTATATAAGAAGCTGATATACCAAGTTTCAGCATTTGCGTTTGAAGGAGTGAGCCGTCTACGATTTATCAAGGTTTCCTACAAGATTATGAGACATTTATAATTTTTTTAAAGACAAAGGTAAAATGAAAGATCTGATAATCCGTGAATAATAAGTGTTCACAAGGAAATCATATAAAACATCCAAAGATTACTTTGTCATTCCATGATTAAAAAACTTACTGTGTACAAATAAGCCAAAAAGTAAAATTCTAACTGAGAAGAAAATGTGCATCCATATTGTTTTAAACAACAGACGTCGTTTAATATGAAGATTAGCTGCCGCGATGAGACCTTACAATCTGGATAGAATTAGATCAAAGCCTCAGGTTTGATATGCAATGAATCTTGACACTGAGGAGGTTCTGCTGAACCTGGGGATTCTTCTTTCTTAAATATTCACAAGAGATACTCAAATAAAAGCATAATAATAACACTTCATTAATGCACAACAATAAGAAACAAACAGGTCAGCAATATTTCTCCAGGCATGGAAAAGAAAGATGTAATGAAATTTAGTGATAGAATATCAACCTTGTATTTTCTTATAACACCACAATAAAAGGAATGCTAATAAAAATGTCCCCAAGGAAAGCAACAACATAATATATAAACTTTCATATTTGGACTGCCCCCTTTTTTTTTTTTTTTTTTTTTTTTTTTTTTATATATATATTATTTAAACTAATCTAGCAAGGATATGGAAGTAAAAATTAAACAGCATAAGTATTCTGTCAAAACTGGGTTGACATCCAGTGCACTATTCATTCCTTTAAGTGAAAACTCTCACAGGATAGATTGGACCGGCAGTTCAATGTATGAGGGTAAGAACATTTGTGGACCTTTTATCATATGTTGCTATGAAAATCTTCACAGGTGATCAATCCTTCATTAAACGATGAAGAGAGCATTTAAAAAATATTATCTTTGTCCTTAAGGTTAATTCCCTTTACTGATAAAGAAAATTAATTCCGAAAATTAGTTTGTCAATCCACGTGTTAAAATACATTGAAATATGTACACAAGCATCCATAACATATCTTTACAAACAAGATTACATGCATTTATACATTATTCATTTCCTGTAACAGGAGAAATGACAACATCTTTTCCAAAACATTTAGAAGTAATGCATTATATGATCCAGTGATGCAATATATATTACATACATTTTTACAGTTTTAGTTAAGAATATAAAATTAGGTTTATGCGACCAAAGCTTGTGTTTCATTAGATTACAGCGGAGAATAATCATCGGGCCTATTCATATTTATGGAGAATTTAATGAGAGGCGGTAGCTATAATACATCTGACTAAATGAGGTTGGCCTTGATCAGTGATTAGACGCTTCATTTCCCTAATATTATTCAGTATATTTGGGCAATATCAATGAATAAAATACAGAAACGTTGCCACTGAAATAAATTTCCAGCCCTGATATGAAATAGAGCGAATCCTAAATTACCTCAGTAAAGGTACAGGATAAAAATTATATGTTTCATTTTTAGAATCAGATTATGATATGCATATAATGTTCCTGAAACATGAAGAAAATTATACTTTTGATAACACTATGTTAAATGTTAAAAACTCACCAAATATCGTGTAAAGGACAAATAAGTTGACGTTTTTGTTAACATTATAGGAATGAAATAAGAGGGTCAGCTCTCCAGAAAAACCCGTTTCCATAAAATGGAGAGGCTGTTAGTGATATTTACCTTAACTTTAGGTAATAGATAGATACATAAGCATACATAAGCACTTAATCTAAGTTAATAATAATGTAATATGGAGCTTGAAGGGCGTCAAATATCAACGCCTCTAGTCAAATCAATTTGTTTATGGAATATTAGGGTTTCCTGAGAGAGAGGAGACGAGAGAGAGAGAGAGGAGAGAGAGAGCCAAGTCTGTACTTATTATATCTTATAATTATGTATACAAAATACAGGAGCCAAAGCCCCTTTGCCATCGATCGAATGACATCCATGATTTGAAGATTAAAGAAACCTTTCCCCCCTGATAAATGTATTGCAGGAATTTCACTCAAAAGCAAATAAAAGCGTTAGAATAACCTAATTTTTACCCACCCTATATAATGACTCCTTTCCGAAAAAATATTGGGCCACAGTTCTCGCAAAAAATCCACGCCATGTGCCCTCAAAGTTTTGTTGAAGAAAGTAGGAAGATTCTTAATTTCTTCGACTAAAATCGAAGTCAAATTCACTCATCAGTAACTCTCGCCAGGAAACTTGGGAAGAAAATGCACTCTTCTAATTGAAGAAATCACTGGGGCGTGAAATATAGAACAATATAAACTTTCCGAAGTGGCTGTAACTGTGAAAGTGGTTCCAATCTTTCGATGATGCCTGTTATCGATTTGATCTTCATTTATTTATCTGAAACAAAAAACTTTTTACAAAACGTGGGTATTGCTTAAAGGATAAGATTTTCTTGAGGGTAGAAAAAGGTAAGAGGAAATACTCCAACTTGTATTTGGATACATTTTTTTAACAATTGTTCAGGCAGTAACCATTTTATTGCAAATGATATTGTAGGGCCCCACGTGGACCCACTCACAATCCATCTTACCTGGCCAGCTTATATCCTCACAACAAGCATCTCTGTGCACCAAACACGCATATACAAGAAACACAGCATACGTCATGTATCTTTAGTAAATACATTATCATTTATATTAGTGGTATGTTAAAAGTATCATCATTACTACTTTCATTACAATGTCAGCATTTTAGTTATACGTATCATAACTTCATTCGTGTCTTGTACATAGATTTATATACATATTTCCATCCTTCAACAAACACAATTGATTGTCCTATGACCTCTGTTTTGTTCACCTTGCATCAGGCACTAAATTTCCGCTTGCAAGAGCTATTAACCTGTCTGTTTGTTGTCTGAATAAATCAGTAAGTTTGTCGACGCACTTCTTACTCACGTCATCACTATATTGGTGACCACGGAGATGACCAGTCCAGCCCTGACGGCCCCAGTGGTGCCATCCTTTCCAGCGATACCATCAGTGCTGCCTCCATATGTCTGCCCCTATTCACGCCCCACATCTCCAAAAGTCAAGAAATTCCTGAACAACCTTGGGACAACTAAAGGAGACAAGCTACAATTGCATGTTTACAAGCTGTTGCAGCGGCTCATAAAACTATTAGATGCGGACAGCCAACCTGAGCCAACCATAGACCTTGTGAGAGAGGTTCTCCTCATAAATCTGCCCTACCGAACAGTGGCGGTTATACCCAATGCCTTCACCATACTAATCAAAGAATTCCTAAAATTGGTCAACTCAGTACACATAGCACACAAGACAGCGGAGCCACCCAACCTCCCAAAGCAGCAGCAGCAGGGAGATCTCAGCAACCAACCTCCACGGAATCTGACTGCGACCTGGAGGACCAGCTGCCCCAATCCACAAGCAGAGGTTCCCCAAACAACTCTTAAAAGGGAAGACCAGACGGAAGAATGGCGAACTACCAAAGAGAATGGGTTTCTTCCATTGGAGATTTGGGAAAAATGCAAAAATATGATGAGGGCTGCCTCTTTAAAAAAAAAAAAAAAAAAAAAAAAAAAAAAAAAAAAAAGAAAAAAAAAAAAAAAAAAACAGAAAAAAAAAAAAAAAAAAAACCTACAAGATGGTTGTAAAGAAATCAGTGGCGAGCAGGCCGGTTGCCTTGTAAGAGAAGCTGTCCCTGCTTACTGCTGTCTTTATTTCAGATATGAACGCTTGTACACCATGGACAGAGGGTCAAATTCAGAATTCCTCATCGACATCGGGGCATGAAAGTCATTTGTGCCAGCCAGCCCACACGAATGACTCGGCCCCGTCCCAGCCACCAACCTCCACATCCACAGCAGACAACAAACAGGTCCCATTGCAGAAGCTACCCCACCTCGAGAAATACGCCGACATCTACAATACTACCAAGAGGTTTCCGTAAACGACCACCAGCATGACTTAACCAAACCAAAAACACACAGCATCCAGCACCAAACGGAAATGGAAGGCCCCCAATCTAGTCAAGCTTTCGACAGTTAGCCCCAGAGAAACTTGGCTATGCCAAACAATTGTTCAGGGAATTGGAGAATGAAAGAATATACCAAAAAGCCCTTAGCCCATGGGCATCCCCCCTTCACATCGGAACATGTTGTCTGTGTGGACACTACCAGCAGCAAAATGTCAAAGCAAAGCCAGGCAGATACCCGTTTCCAAACATAGCTTGACAACCAACCAAATGAACAGAGCAAATAGCTTCACCAGAATAGACATGCTGAAGGGATACGTCCAAGTTCCAGGAGCAAAGAAAGATATAGAAAGGACCACAATCATACAATTGCCAGTCACAACTGTTGATAAATGACCTGAAATGAAGCCTTTACGCACACACACACATACACACACACACACACACACACACACACACACATATATATATATATATATATATATATATATATATATATATATTATATACACACACACACACACACACACACACACACATAAATATATATATATATATATATATATATATATATATATTATGATGGAATGAGCATATTGCCTCGAATGAGAGCATTATCTACATCAGTGAATAATTGAATTTCGAGAATGACTGTTTATTTGTTGAATGACACACAACATTTTTAATCGCAATTGACTTTTATTGTGCCAGAGGTCATTAAACTGTGATCCAATGTAATTGATATTCAAACAAACAGCCGATATGATAGTTGAAGGACATAAAGTGGTTGAGTGAAGTGCCAGTTGTAAAAAATGCTCGCTCTCTCTGTCTATCTCTCCTCCTATCTTTTCTTTTGGTTCCTTTTTTTTTATTTTGTTTTTTTTATCTTCTCTATCTCTGTTTCTCTTTTCTGCTTTCTGTATGTTTCCTTTTTCTTTTCTTTCATATTTTTACATCTGTATTCTTTCTCTTACTCTCTCTCTCTCCTTCGTTCAATGAATGAGGTCATGTTTCATCAGTTGGAGCAAACCTACGAATTCCTCATGTTCTCAAATCTTCTTTGCTCAAAGCTTTTCAGGTAAATGAGGTCCTTTACGGAAAATGAGATTTTAAGCTATTTGTAGCAACTAAATTATTATTATTATATTATTAAGTAGTAGTAGTAGTAGTAGTAGTAGTAGTAGTGAAAGCAAATATCTAATATGAGGCAAAAAGCATTACGAGAGTAAGATTATAATCATTTGTGTTTTCAATTTCTGCCAGGCTGTTACCAAATTTAGAGGAAACCTTATTGGTAATATAGGATTAGAAGTCCTGGAATTGATGAATTTTAGTATTTGCTTGACTTCTCAGGTCTGTAGGAAGACCGAATCATTTTGTTGGAGTCCTGGAAACTACAAAAGGATTGTAAATATACTGACGTTGGTAATTGGAATTTGAGTTTTTATTTTTTTTTTTTATCTTAAGGTGATGGCCAAAGAATTTAGCTGTTATATTGTAGATGTGAGGTTACAGATTCATTCTCTCTCTCTCTCTCCTCTCCTCTTCTCTCTCTCGTCTCGTCTCTCTCTCTCGCTCTCTCTCTCTCTCTCTCTCTCAACTTGTTCTTCGTTTACAGACATAAATGCTTATGGATGTCGAATGCAGTTTCTTCTGTGGCTTTTTATGGATACAGTAATTAAAGCAAAATGTCTCTCAATCTCCCTCGTCACCAAAATCTTTTAAATTATTTAATTGCATTTTCCTCTCTGAAGACCAGGTTCTTTGGGTTCATAATATACCTTTTGGTTGTCTTTATCCAGATAAATGGATTTTGATTTTCTTCTGGCCAACATTCCCCTGTAAATGACCGTTCGATATTCTAAGTGGGTCTGTTTCACTGGTTTCAACTAGAGCCTTATGTGGCATATGGCTACTTTCCTAATTTAAGGAACACGTTTTTGGGCTGATCTTTAATTTTGTTTTCAGGTTTTGAGGACTGATATTTAATTTTTTTTATTTATTTATTTTAGTAGAAGTGGCAAATTTTGAATGTCATTTGGTTTGCCCGCCTAGCTGATACTGATCTGATATTTACTAAAGATATAATTTCATCTAGATTCAAGTGGTGAAAACGAATATGATAAGAAAACCCGTGACGAGTTACTGGCAGTTCCTTTGGAACAATTTTAGTTGGCAAAACAGTGACCTCTGGCATTTATGTTTTAACTGTTTCAAGGTGGTGATGTAATATGTCCCAGGCATTGTTTGTTTGGTAATGATTTCTTATCAGTTGTCGCTTGTAATTATTAATTTCAGTCGGTCATTTAATTTTTGGGTTTTTTGTTTTATCATCCATGATATAGAATATTCTAAATAGTGAATATTATAAACATATTTTCATATTATAACGACACTTAAATAAAGTAAGCAATTTTTATCTATCACTAGCTACAATTTTGTGTACAAATAAAATACTTGGCTAACGTTGGATCTCTTTTCCTGTTTAGGGATCTTTGTTATTTTGTTACTTATATTATATACATTTTCCACTGATTCGATTCCTGTAGTTCTCTTATTATATACAAATTAACAAACAGAAAATTTCTTGTCCATTTTCATATTCAAGAAATTACAAGAACTCATATAACTTTATTTTACAGATATTAAATTATTCATGTCCACTAATACCGAAATGGTTATATGATTTTTTTTCTTTTGCAAAGCTGCAAATAAAATTATTTTGTCAGTGTGTACCAGGGACTATTTCACATTTTTCAAATATATTCAAGAAAATCCTTAAAGTGGTTTTTATTTGCTGAACATGCTGCAATTTACACTTTAGCGATATAGTCTGTTTGTTAGTAGGTAATTTATTTTGCACTTACTCGACGCCAGTGTTCACTATTGCTAAATTCAAGAAAGTTCCATGACCGAGTTTTTCTTCCTTTTCGGTTTGTCTTTGCATTAGGGTAATTGAATTATTTTTTTTATATGATAATTATTTCCTATAGAATGGGATATCCTCTCTTTACAGCCCAGTATTTATACATAAGGTTTGTGACTTAACTATAATTTCATTTTTATTCAAGACATCATTCTACCTTGTGCAAGAAAATAAGTATTTCTATTTTGTATTAAGATGGTTCAGTCCTGCCAAATCTACTACGTCGTTACCAGTGAAACTGCACTTTTAAAGAATGAAACCTAATTCATAGACAGCTTCATGACACAATCCAATTAGCGTTAAAACTATAACCAGTTTTACAACTGGAGAGAGCATTTGGCAAATTACAAACTCTGAAATGACATTAGGTTCATTTATTGACAACAACCATCCCCTTTTGCGAGAACAAACTTTTTGGTATATATATAGTTTTGGTACCTTACAAACATATGCACTTTGTCCCTCTGTTGCTTTAAATACTGTAACTTACTGGTTGCACTTCCATGGGAGAAAGCCTTATCATGTATTCCTTTAGTTGATAGGTTGGTACATCTGATGATGACATTACGGAACTTCTTTAAAACAGAGACCCCGACTAAGTTTTAAACGAAGAAATCGAAGTGGCTCCGTAATGTTGCCATCAGATTTACCCATCTGTCAGCTGACGGAGAACATCAACGTTCTCGTTCCCAGAATAAAATTAGATTAGATTACCAACTTTGCAACATAATCTTGGTGCTGACCTATGGACGCCTTCAATAAAAATCATTATAAATCAAGTCCAGGCAGATATTTTATGATCAAAACTTCATGATCCAAAACTGTAGCATGTGTGGGGGGACGGCTGACATTTTCTCATTCTGACGACGAAACAGAAACGTTCAGGAATTCCAGCAAAGACCAAGTCTCGTCTTTAACTCAACGTTTTAGATTAGGGAACGTTCGTTTGGGCTTCCAAATTTGAGAAACAGGAAGTTTGTTACGGCTTGCATAAAGTTGCTTAGTGAATTCACCCGTTATTTTGCATCTCTCTCTCTCTCTCTCTTCTCCTCTACTCCGTCTCTCTCTCTCTCTCCGTCTCTCTCTCCTCTCTCTCTCTCTCTCTCTCTCTCTCTCTCTCTCTCTCTCTTTCTGTTTACTTTTTCGAGTTCTCGTTCAGTTTATTTTTGGTTCATAATGTCGTTATGAGTAATGAACATTTCGTTACAGAGGACATGTAACATATCAGTATATGTGTACTCATAAATTAATATCAATTTTGTTACGCGTCTGCACTGATCTCTGCGGTTGGAGTAACCTCTTGTTTATTTTTAATTAAATATTGCTCTCTGCCATATCCCTGATGCAAAGATGTATTGTAATTCACTAGAGTATTCCTACAAAAAATAAGTGGTGTTACTTGTGATCTGGGATTAACATTATCTCTCTCTTTTTTTTTTTAACTCCAAAACCAAAGAAAATATTTACATCAATAGGAAATATTGACATTAAAATATCTATTAAAACGGTTATTACTGTACCGGAACAGGATTATCAGGAAAGTAAGACACATTGGTTCTGGTCAATCCTTGGATGGGTAACGGGCAAGGAGTATCAAACACATTTTGTTATCCGAGGCGAGTATTCTTATGTGAAAATCATAGATAAGAAGCGAAAGGTTGGTGCTACATTCAAGCCTAAGATAAAAGAACATCACAATAATGTTACCTGATGCTGAGGGAAAACTTATTATTGTTAGCAAAGTTTGTAGTGTCAACTGCAGCCTTTCAAGAAATCTGTCTTTCGGCCATAGCTGTGCTGGACGCTGGTTTCCCTTCCTTAATACTTGTAATGATAAATTTTGGCACTGAAGTTGAAATCACTGTGAATTCACTGTACTTTAGAAATTATTTGCACACAAAGTGAATGATTTTCAAGTGCTTCCACCGTGATTGGGGTTCGAACCCATTACTTGTAACGAATTAAATCATTAAATTATTTTGAAAGATTACGTCTAAAGCTTTTTGACCAGGCAGATTTGTGTTTAAAGAATTTGACATAAGTGAATTCAGTATCACAGAATTTCCTGTTTTCACTTCATGGCAAACATTACAACCTTGTTCTGCTCTTTAAATCATCTGTAATTTCTATGTTCATATATCTGTGTGTGTATAAGATGAAACAATGAGTCTATGTTCGACAAAAAAATAGTACTACGTCGTATTTGTTATGAATGACAACTAATTAGGTGAATTATTCATTGTAGAGTAATCAGTCAAGGCCTCCAGTAACATGGAGGAAGAGGAATGGCTGAATCACCTTTTTGTCCAATATTATGTCAATACCTTAAAGAGGAACGATAGGTCCTTCATATCCATCATATGTTGATTTATCTCTTTCATAGTCGGATGCTTTTTATATGAAGTACATCAACAAACACTGGGGTAACTCCTTTTCCTACTAAAGTACATCAGCATTTGTTACTTGTACCTAAAATTCCAGTTTTAAAAAATTAGTATAAGGAAACGATGAATGATGGCTGCTGAAAATAAATAGATGCAAAACGTAACAATGCCACCAGACCCAACAAATTACAAGTCTTCCTTTCTGCGCAACTAAGCATTAATGACTGTCCAATCAGTTGCGCGCTGATTTGATTTTCAATGATAATGCTTCACTCAAAGTACGAAATCCTCCACTGTTTGATCACTGACGCTTGAACGATGCTGAATAATTCCTGGCGGAGTAATAATTAACTCGACCCGAGGAACTGGTTGTTTCGAACTGTTTGATGAATCAGTTGGTAATTATGGTTAATGAGAAACCTCTGTTGAGAATCATGATATTGGAGAGCTCATTGCTATGGATTTGCAAGGTGAAAACGCTTTTGTAATTAATTTCCATATATAATGTAGGCAAGGATTCCGGTTCGAAAATCCAGTTTGCCTTTAGATTTTATTAATGAAAAATATATGAAATACTTTTCATCTTTGCGATTCAGATTACCACTATGGTCATTTCTGAATTTTTGCCATAGGTGGTATTTCCCTCGATTATTATTTTTTCTGAAAACAAAAATTATGTGAATGTCACTGAAATATAATAATAATAATAATAATAATAATAATAATAATAATAATAATAATAATAAATTACTGTTAAAAAGGATGGCAGAATTAAGCGAGTTGATTTTATATATTGTTTTTTTCTATTTTCCTTACAATTTGCTTCTCAGGCTCAGCGATGTTTCTGAGTAACTGGCCAATATTCATATTGGGAATTTTCAAAAATTATAAATGCTGAAGGAATCTTTTATTAGAACAAGATATCAGGTCCAGGTCAAGCAGGGGTCGTCGTCAGTGCTGGTATTATTCCGTAGGCGTAGTCCAGTTCGGGCCGGGGTCGTCTTAGGTTTTAAGGGCTGGTATTGGTGCTGGTATAGCTGGTATCACGTGACGTTTCGACCTTCTCGTAGGTCATCTTCTGACGAGTCGGTTGAAGTGACTGTAGCAATAAAGTTAGCGGAACGGTATTTATAGCGGCTCGGACCCTAGAGTTGCATTCTCATTGGTCGGGCCGGTCTTGGACGAAGCCGTGGATCTCGCCTCGAAGGTCTCGGGGATTCTCTCGTGCGAGCGCCACAGTAGCGTGCCTGGGGATGAACGTCAGGAATTCCGTCTGTACCAGGAATCATATCATCCTGTGGGGGTTCCTGATTATCTGGCATCGTCGGGGGGGTCGCTCGCTGCTCTCCGGGCGGCGGTGGGAAGGAGAAACGTTTCTTGAGTGATATTCAAGTTTGGTTTCTCCTTGCCTATATGGAGGGCTTCTAGGAGGCGCAGACGTCGGGGATCCGTTGTTTGATCGATTATGGTGATATTAGGGATAATAATAATTTCTTCTTATCCGTGTGTTATGAGCAGTCCTGGCGTGGTTGTTTGAATATTGGCTCCTTCATTGGGCGTGGCAGGAGATTCGCTTTGGAGAAACGCATGGAGGTCATACCGACGTATTTGCCGAGGCATCCTCGGACGGGGCATGTGTAACGGTAGACCACACTCGTCTTCTTCAAGGGATCCTGCAGTGGCGCCGAAGGATTGTTTCTCATCACCAGGCTGCTCGTCTTCTTCGTTTTATAATATATAATCATCTTAATATTTCTGTCTGGGTCGGTGGGGCTGACGTTTTCCTCGATCTTTTTGAGGGCTTGTTCGTCCTCCTTGTACCTCCGGTGGAAGTGCCCCTTGTAGAAAAGCTTGATGGGCTCTGCAACGTCGGGGCGGGGTTCCCGGTGGTACCAGGCTTCCATACCTTTCCTTATTGACTCATCAACAGCACGATTGGTGTGTCCGTTGTCGACGAGGACCTGGGCGGCGCGCTCCAACTCATTGTGTGTGTCATTCCAGGAGGAGCAATGTGAGAGGGCCCTCCTGACGAAGGCGCTGATGGTGGAGCGCTTATACCTCTCAGGGCACTCACTCTCACCGTTCATGCACATTCCCAGGTTCGTCAGCTTCGTGTACACCCTCGTGCTGAATCCGGAATCTCGCTGTTCGACAAGGACGTCAAGGAAGGGGAGGCGGCGATCTTGGCAATGTTCAATCGTGAACGTGAGGCAGCTGTGGTCGTGGAATGCACGTCGCAGCTGCTCTATCTCATCCTGGGAGTCGGCGCAGACGAAGGTGTCATCAATGTAGCGCACATACATCCTCGGTTTCCTGGAAATCTGGAAGACCCTCTCTTCGACGGTACCCATATAGAAATTGGTTGGCGAAAAGGACCCCAAGGGGAGATCCCATCGCCACGCCGTCGATCTGGGTGAACATTTGTAGTTGCGGTGATCAGCAAAAGGGGCCTTCTTAGTGCAGATTTCCAGCAGGGCTCGAAGGGCATGCTCTGGGATGTTTAAGGATGGAGTGTCGGGGTCCCTGTAAACTCTGTCCAAGATCATTTGTATGGTCTCGTCAACGGGGACGTTGGTGAACAGGGACTCTACATCCATCGAAGCGATGCACCTCCGGGGGGGGTCGGGGGGCGTTGCTCGTAGGGAGCGTCCAAGAACTCGGCCGACGACTTCAGGCTCTAACTCTTGAGGAACTTTTAATGAAAAGTTCAGCAAATACCGCATGAAAGTTAGATATTGTTCTTAAGGCTTCCATATTTATAGTTATAATAGTGATAATATCAATGAAACATGTTATAGGTCCTTTGTATTTCCTTTACTAGAGTACTGTTCTTAGGTAGAGTTGTTGCGACGAGGATAAGTTTCTGTTTTCTAATATTGGCAGTTATGACTTGGACCATCGACGGATGGTCTCTCGTTTATCATTTTTTCGTAAGTTGTATTTTAACAGATCTTTCACATTCATAATTGATCCTTTTTTAACTGCCAAGCAGCAACCAGATTCGTTGAGCAGCAGTAAATGTGCCTTTTTCTCGAACCTTTCAGTTCCAGAGGTCCTTTATTCCTCACACCGTTGGACTGTGGAACAACCTCCCAGAGGATGTCGCAATTGGAAATTCAGAGGTTCAAGCGAAAATGCGATGCATTACTACCCTATTAATAGTTTCCTTGCATTTTAGTACATTTTTAGGTATTTATTTGATTTATTAATTTTTTTCATTTTTAATAAGTGGGGTCCCTTCGTTTTCTATTTCATTTTACTTCCTCTTACTTCTTCCCGGGTGAATACCATCTTCTATAGAAGCTTGAATATAATGATAATAATAATAATAATCATCATCATCATCATCATCATCATTTGCGCTACGTTCGGGATTATCACCGAAGGGGTATTTTATGAGTGATAAATGATTTTGGTACGTGTGAATCTACTCTTGTGTATCTCAAGGTTGTAAGTCTTTCTAGACCAGTGGGCTGTCATGAGAAGTATTAGTCAATGCCGACCCAACTATACATGACAATCATTCACCGCTTAGAATTCCCCTTCGGATATTCCCGAGATAGCGGAAACTGGATATATGACGTTGGTAGAGTTTGAAGAAAAAAGGAACATTTCATCTCGAACACTCGAGCAATAACCGCCGGTTATTCAAGGGTCTAGTGGAGTCAGAATTTTCATGCCTTTTTTTTTTTTTTTTGGTAGTACGTGGAGCAAACCAATCTACTGCGCAATTACATAAGAGTGAAAGTCGATATTTTGAAACATTCTTTAAGATTCTGACCATTTTGTTTCGTTTTATTTTTCCATGAGTTTCTGAAATTGTTTATCATCTGAATTTTGATGGTTTGAGAAGCGTAATTTTTTCTGTTCATTTTCTCCTGTTAACTCTTGCAACGGGTTGAGAAGCGATGCATTAACGAAAATATCTTTTTGAAATTATGATTGAATAAAGTGTAAAGTTTCAGTCTCAAAATAAAATTTAAAAGGATTTCAGTCCCATCCGAGCACAAACAGAGAATGTTTATTCGCAGGAAAAATTTTATGGAGTCTGTGACCTTTTCATGAGGAGTTAAAAAAATAGCTAATGAATAAGTCTGCTCTTCTCAGAAAAAAAAGGCTCTCAGATGTCGTTTGTTTCTATCTCTTCTCTCTCTCTCTCTCTCTCTCTCTCTCTCTCTCTCTCTCTCTCTCTCGTGTCGTGGATAGAATATGTAATAACTGAAGCATCTCAAGCGTTTAAAATTTATTATTTCTGTAGCTAATTGAATTACTTTATTTACGGGCTGAATATATCTAAATGCAGTATTTCGACCTATTGTGGGTATCAGATAAATTATATCCTCTTTACCATTGTTTTATATAATTATATGTATGTATGTACGTATCAGTATATATATATATATATATATATATATATATATATATACTATATATATATATATATATATATTACATACATAATATTTACATATAGTTTGTTATATTCGTTAACATTCACAATCATACCTGGACTGAAAAGGAATTAATTCATACATGTTAGGCTGAACAAATGTTTTTATGTGACAAAAATAGTCTTCCTGTCAATTATGATGAAAGGCTTTAATCACGAGAAATCTCATTTGTG
>NC_087203.1:19239483-19256983 GCF_015104395.2 Macrobrachium nipponense
TCAACACATTCAATGAGGAACGTGAGGGGATTTGAGTGGACTTTGGTAATTTTGTGATGATATGGTTGCTTTGTCCATACGAGTCCCAAGAGAATCCGAATATTCTTCGTACTATAGTCACACTGATCTTAAATAGTTCGCAGCACTATATTTTATTTCCTGGATTGTATGAAGCTCTTGGTGAGACGATAATCCTTTTGGACGTATCTAATATCTTTCAAAATAACAATAATTTTGATCATTACTGCATGATCCTAGGGGAGCTACACAGTATTATTCAAGATTCTCCTGCTGATCATATTTGTATAATAGGGGACCTTAATTCTCACCCCACAAAACAATTTTATAATGAACTTACTTGCTTCTGTCAAAATCGTGCTCTCCAAATTAGCGATGTAATGCTCCTCCCTCCCTCCCTCCTCCTACCCATATCTACATAATAGGGCGAACGCAATTACAACCTCCTGGCTGGACCACTGCATCACATCTCCACAACTTCATGATGCCATTATGACCTGCAATATTTGCTATGATCTTGCAACGGGCTACGATCACATCCCATTACAAGTGTCATTCAGTACCCCATCCCTCCCTACTGTGAATCCTCTAACTGACCGCCACCAGCGGTTAACTGGGAGTTTAAAAAACCAACAGAAAACAGATACTTTAGGGTGACCACAGAAACCAGGTGCGGTCAATAATTCAATTGGCTGACGCCTTACTTTGTACCAACACAAAATGTAGAATGACCACCACAAGAGGGATCTGAATGAATTATATTCGAACATAATCTCTGCTATGCTTGCTTCGGGCAGGACTGCCTATAGATTTTCGTCAAGGTAATTCTCGTAATATACCTGGTTGGAATGACCTGGTTAAAGATCT
This sequence comes from Macrobrachium nipponense, assembly GCF_015104395.2. Classification (NCBI taxonomy): domain Eukaryota; kingdom Metazoa; phylum Arthropoda; class Malacostraca; order Decapoda; family Palaemonidae; genus Macrobrachium; species Macrobrachium nipponense. Next base: position 19,240,369 of record NC_087203.1, read on the forward strand.
GTATACATACTCACGAGAAATGTTTTTACTGTGGAGGCAAAATAGTAGCCCGAGGGAAGGACACACTGCATTACTAATGAGGCAGGCGAGAGCGCAATTCAAACTTGTTCTTAAGCCACTGCCAGGTTAAATGAAAACCAACTAAGAGCCAATGCAATGCCTAGAAACTTAGAATCTGGTGATTATCCTCGTCTTTGGAGAGATATCCAGTCCTTAAATCCCAAAACTAAAAAGCTATCACAGAGAGTAGGGGAAGCAGTCGGAGACGAGGCTATCGCAAGGGTGTGGGGGTGATCACTTCAACAATATCCTGAATTGCATAAATGATCAGGATTCCCGAAGGGATGTAGATAACCTCCTTAATGACAACATTCATTTCATTTTGCAGACCGTATTACGCCAGGTAACATCAGCGATGCCATAAACAGCATACCTAATAATAAATCGCCCGGCTGTGATGGTCTTCCTGCAGAGGCTTTCAAATTCTGCCATCCGATAATATTCAATGCGTGCATTAATTCACCAGTTTCTTCCAGACTCCTACTCTTAGGTTCACTTGATACCATTAATCAAAAACAAGCTAAAGGATGCAGCTGACCCTGGCAAACTAACCGGCCAATTGCAATCACAACGATCGCATCGAAGATATTTGAGTCGGTTCTTCTTGTGAGACTTCTCCCCTTTCTACACACCACTGACAACCAGTTCGGGTTTAAAGCAAACCACTCAACCGACACCTGCATCTACATACTGAAAGAATTGCTGAACTACTACCTATCATCAGCATCTCCTGTTTTCCTATGTTTTGTAGATGTGAGAAAAGCATTTGACAGAGTAAACTACCTGAAGCTCTTCCTGAAGCTGCATAAAAGGGGCACACCCCTATATCTAATTGGCAATTTACATTGCTGGTTCTCCACACAGCAATTCTGTGTCAAATGGGGCAACGTAATATCGTACACCTTCGGCTCCCTAAACGGGCTTCGTACGTACCATAAAACCAAGAAGATGCCTCGAATGTCAAACTGAACTCACTCTCAATCGGATGCACTGTCAGTGAAACAGCTATAAACATCCTCTGTTACGCCAACGATATGGTTCTGATTTCCCCATCAGTGCATGGCCTCCAATGACTCATCGACACTTGCCGCCAATATGCAGAGGAATTTTGATATAATCTACAACGAAACCAAGACCCAGTGCATGTCGCTGCTCCCGAGATCGCTTAAGCATATTGCAGAACCACAAATTTTTCCTCGGAAACCATCGGCTGTAATTTGTGTGAGAATTTCCGTATTTGGGTCACATTATCACCGACGATCTAAAAGATACAGCAGACATTGAACAGAGGCGTCGTAAACTATGTGCAACTGGCAACATGATTGCAAGGAGGTTTGCCTTCTGTCACCGAGACGTGAACTGCTGCTCTTCCGCTCGTAACTGCTACGTATCTATGGGTGTTCCCTCTGAACGAACTATACCCGAGAGACCATGAGGCGTATCACTGTTGTGCACAATGACATTCTGAGATGCCTCACAAACACTCCACGCTACCACTCCGCCACACAGATGTTCTTAGAAAACCACCTGGACAATTTAAAAATCATTGTAAGGCGAACAATGTCCAGTCTGGTAACCCGAGTGAGAAACAGCAGCACTCGCTCATACAAAGCATCCTAAGGAGGGCGAAGCAAGCAAGAAGAACTAAATTGTGGTGCAGATTTTGTCCTTATTATATTTATTGCTGATATTTGATATTTTATTTTTCATTATTACTGTGATTACTATCAAGTTAAAGTTTTTTTATTACTACTTTCAATTTTCGTTTTTAGCCCTATGGACCTGACTACTGTAACCACCTAAGGTCTCTAGTTGAAATTTAAGTTATATAATCTGTGCACTAACGTTATAACTCTCAATGCATTTTTTTTCTCACCAATATTATTACTGTTATTACCAGTATTATGATTACTATCTTTTATGCTACCTCAGCTATTTTGTGGATAAGTGCCGATTACTCATTTTTCTATCATGTTGACTCATATATCTAGATTGTGTATGTTACTGTGTATTTTGTATATTCATTGTATATGGCCCTGAGCCGAAATAAAGGATATTATTATATTATTATTATATATATATATATATCTATCTATATATATATATCTTTTTTTTTTTTTTTTTTTTGCTCTATCACAGTCCTCCAATTCGACTGGGTGGTATTTATAGTGTGGGGTTCCGGGTTGCATCCTGCCTCCTTAGGAGTCCATCACTCTTCTTACTATGTGTGCCGTTTCTAGGATCACACTCTTCTGCATGAGGCCCGGAGCTACTTCAGCTTCTAGTTTTTCTAGATTCCTTTTCAGGGATCTTGGGATCGTGCCTAGTGCTCCTATGATTATGGGTACGATTTCCACTGGCATATCCCATATCCTTCTTATTTCTATTTTCAGATCTTGATACATCCAATTTTTCCCTCTCTTTCTCTTCAACTCTGGTGTCCCATGGTATTGTGCGACATCAATGAGTGATACTTTCTTCTTGACCTTGTCAATCAACGTCACGTCTGGTCTGTTTGCACGTATCACACCCTATCCGTTCTGATACCATAGTCCCAGAGGATCTTTGCGTGATCGTTTTCTATCACTCCTTCAGGTTGGTGCTCGTACCACTTATTACTGCAGGTAGCTGATGTTTCTTGCACAGGCTCCAGTGGAGGGCTTTTGCTACTGAATCATGCCTCTTTTTGTACTGGTTCTGTGCAAGTGCCTGGGCATTCACTTGCTATGTGGTTTATGGTTTCACTTTTCGTATTGCACTTCCTACATGGGTAGAGATGTTATTTCCGTCTATCGTACTTTGAACATATCTGGTTCTTAGGGCCTGATCTTGTGCCGCTGTTATCATTCCTTCAGTTTCCTTCTTTAGCTCTCCCCTCTGTAGCCATTGCCAATTGTCATCGCTGGCTAGTTCTTTAGTCTGTCTCATGTATTGTCCGTGCATTGGTTTGTTGTGCCAGTCTTCTGTTCTTTCTGTCTTTCTCCTGTCTCTGTATATTCTGGGTCTTCGTCTGCTTTTATTAGTCCTTCTTCCCATGCACTCTTTAGCCACTCGTCTTCACTGGTTTTCAGATATTGCCCAGTGCTCTGTTTTCGATGTTGACGCAGTCCTCTATACTGAGTAGTCCTCTCCCTCCTTCCTTTCGTGTTATGTATAGTCTGTCCGTATTTGCTCTTGGGTGTAGTGCTTTGTGTATTGTCATATGTTTCCTGGTTTTCTGATCTATGCTGCGGAGTTCTGCCTTCGTCCATTCCCACCACTTTATTCCTGCGCTGTATCTGATTACTGGCAACTGCCATGTGTTTATGGCTTTTATCATATTTCCGGCGTTGAGTTTTGACTTGAGTATCGCCTTGAGTCTCTGCATATATTCTTTCCTGATCGTGTCCTCATCTCTTGGTGTTTTATATCTCCTCCTTCCATTATTCCCAGGTATTTGTATCCTGTCTCATCTATGTGTTTGATGTTGCTCCCATCTGGTAGCTTTATCCTTCAGTTCTCGTTACTTTGCCTTTTTGTATGTTGACTAAGGCGCATTTTTCTATTCCAAACTCCATCCTGATGTCCCCAGATACAATCCTTACAGTCTGGATTAGGGTATCTATTTCCTTGATGCTCTTACCATACAGCTTGATGTCGTCCATGAACATCAGATGGTTGATTCTGTTGCCTCTTTTCTTGAGTTGGTACCCGGCATCCATCTTCTGTAGTACTTTTGTCAAGGAATCATGGCTACTACGAAGAGTAGTGGGGACAGTGAGTCGCCCTGGAAGATCCCTCTCCTGATATTAACCTCTGCTAGTCTTATTCCAGAGCTTGTAAGTATTGTATTCCAGTTGCGCATTGTATTTTTGTTTTTGAGGAAGCTGATGGTATTTTCCTCTGCCCCATATATTTTCAGGCATTCTATTAGCCATGTGTGTGGTATCATGTCGAAGGCTTTCTTATGGTTCTATCCATGCCATGCTTAGGTTGGTTTTCCTTCTCCTACTGTTCTTTGTTACCATTTTGTCTATCAGGAGCTGGTCTTTTGTGCCCCTACACTTCCTTCTGCAGCCTTTCTGTTGGTGGGGGATGGTGTTTGTCTCCTCTAGGTAGTTGTATAGCCTTTCACTGATGATACCTGTTAGTAACTTCCACATTATTGGTAGGAAGGTGATAGGCCTGTAGTTACTGGCTATATTTCCCTTACTCTTGTCTTTTTGTACTAAGGATGTTCTTCCTGTGGTCATCCATTTGGGTGCTTGGTGATTTGAGATACAATGCTGGAGTTGTTCTGCTATTCGTGGGTGTAGGGCCTTGAAGTTTTTGAGCCAGTATCCATGGACTCATCGGACCTGGGGCTTTCCAGTTTGGCATTTTCTTTAGGTTTGGTTGTGTGACTGTGTCTGTCGTGATGTCTGTGAATCTTTGTTTTATTCTCCCTGTTTCTTCTTCCCTTGACTTCCTGGAGCCATGTTGCATGTTTGTTGTGTGATACCGGATTGCTCCATATGTTTTCCCAGAGTCTCTTACTTGGTTCGGCTTCAGGAATTTCTGGGTGGTTGTCTTCCCCTCTTAGTTGGCTGTATAGTCTTTTCTGGTTGGTTCCGAATAGTTTGTTCTGTTGGTATCCCTTATTCCTGTTCATGTACCGTTGGATCTTATGTGCTTTGGCCTAAGCCTCTGTTTTTACATCTTCTATTGTGTTGTTTGTCCCCTCTCTTGTACTTTGTATTTCTTGTTGAGTTCCTCCCTTTGTTTTTCTTGCTTCTTAGCCTTTTTCTGCCATCTCTTTCAGTTTACTCAAGTCAGATCTCATCACCATGATTTGCTTTTCCAGGCGCCTTTTCCAAGGAGGTTGCTGTTTTGGTTTCTGTTGGGTGGTTGTGCCGGTGGTGTTGGTGTTCGAATTCATTATTATTATTATTATTATTATTATTATTATTATTATTATTATTATTATTATTATTATTATTATTATTATTATTATTATTATTATTATTATTATTATTATTATTAGTTTGCCCTTGTAGAATGAATGGTGTTTTGGATAATCAAACATGGAAAGAAAGGATTCCTACGATGAAGTAGATTAGAACATATTTACGACCTCGTGCGTTTCTCCGTTTATCTTTGCTAGGAACTTACAGTTTTCACTTCCACTGAGACACAGTAGGTCAGCTACTTGATTTCCTTCGTACTCCTCACCATAACAGTTATTAAACGTCTAGAATTTATTAATTTTTTTGAGTCTTTTAGATAATAGTTTTCAAGTCAAAATAAAACTATGGGTAATTAAATCAAAGAGATAAAGTTATTTCTGGTTCTATGATACAAACTTTCTGATGTCGTTTGGTTAAGTTTAAAAGTTGTTTTTGGTTGTTGGTGGTTGATAGTAATTGCAGGCAATGATATAGTGTAGGGTTTGCGTTTTCTCATTTTCCTTTTTACATGACGTGAACTTTTATTTTGTTTATTTTTCATGTGTACTATCAAAGGAATATCAGGAATATTGTTTAGCTATTGCATAGTTTTGTTGGCCCATAACTAGATAATTGAGTAAAGCGCACTAATTCTCAGAAATCTATTGTGTTAACTTGCTAAAGAAATATGTAAACAAAATGACGTTAAATGAATTCTTCGACAGAGTGAGATGGAAACAGATAGATCGATAGACAGATCACTCTTAAGGCTTGGAAGCTAAAGCCGAAAAGTCAGGCGACGTCAGATAACTTCGAATAATCAATCATTCTCGAACGCTTCCCAAAGATTCTCTCTCTCTAACAACTCTTGAGTTATCTCTCTTTTATTTTATATTAGTGGCTTTCATAAAGGGGTCAGTTCGAATGGAATCATCTGATTGTGAAAGATTTCCCATTTAAGGTCGTCATGCTCCTTATACCATCCTCATCTGTTTGTCTTTACATTGGCAAAAAGTGTAAGATATACAGTCCTTGATCTAGTTTTTGGTTAGTTCCAAAAGCTCAGGAAAAGCGACGAAACATCCAGGAATATTTGTCCAAATCAAGATTAAATAATCGAGCAACTACATTGTTTTTGCCACTAATGTGCTGCACTCTTAAGTTATACTGTTGCAGGCACAAAGACCACCTGGTCAGTCTTTGATTATGGTTTTTCATTATCTGGATAAATGATAGTGGATTGTGATCAGACAGCACTAAAATTTCTTCATTCCTAGGTCTATTCACATACACTTCAAATTTTTTCAATGCAGTGAATAAGGGTAAAGTTTCCTTCTCAATGTCGAGTATACTTTCTGATGTTTTTTCAATTTTGTAGACATGAAGCACACGGATGGTAGATATTATTTTCATCTTCTTGAAGTAGAACAGCTCCAACGCCACAGTCCGACGCATCAACTTGTATCACAAATTTCTTGTCGAAGTCTGGAGCTTGAAGTACTGGTCTTGAAGTTAAAATGGCTTTTACCTTCTCAAAGGATTCTTGACACTCTGGAGTCCAAACAAACCTAGCTTTGGGACTAGTTAAGTCTGTCAAGGGAGCTATTATGGCTGAGAAATTTGGGCAGAAACGACGATAAAATCAAGCCATCCCCAAAAATCTCTGTAGCTGTTTCCTTGGTAGTAGGTGGGGTAGCCTTACGGATACCTTCTACATTAGCATTTACTGGAGCAAGAAGCCTTTCCCAACTTCAAACCCAAGATACTGTACAGTTGCCTTGCCAAACTCACTCTTCTCTAAGTTGACTCTTAATCCTGCTTCTTGTAGTATCTTGAAAACTTTCCTCAGAATCTTCAGATGTTCTTCCCACGTTGTAGAGTAAATCACGATGTCATATAGGTATAGCACCTACTCCTTCTATTGATCCTAGCAGTTGATCCAATCACTCGTTGAAAATGTTGCGGGTGCATTCATCAGACAAATGGCAGAACAGTATACTGATACAGTCCAAATGGAGTAATAAAAGCTGACAGCAACTTGGCATTCTCATCTAAGGGAATTTGATAATATCCTTTCAACAAGTCTATATTGGAAACAAACTTGGCTTGCCCAATATTATCAAGTAACTGATCTATAAGAGGCAAAGGATAATTGTCAGCCACACCGATAGAATTCAGCTTCCTATAATCAGTACACGTCCTAAATGAACCATCTGGTTTCTTCACTAACACACATGGAGAACTGAAGTGACTTGAACTGGGTTCTGCTAATCCATGTTGCAGCAAATACTTAACTTTCTTCTTCAAAACATCTCGATGATACGGTGATAAGTGATAGGCTCTTTGCTTGAAAGGTTTTCCATCTTCCTGAATCTTGATTTCATGCTTGGTCAGATCAGTACGTCTAGGCACATCTGAAAAATTTCTGGAAAACTTCTAATTACTTCACTTAAGTCTTCACCTTGTTCAACACTCAGATGTTTCAGTTTATCTTCCAAATTTTCCAAAATTGAAGAATTATTCATCTTGCTTGCAGCTCCCAATTCGTAGCCATCATCATCTTCTGTAGATAAAGTTGTTTGGGTTACTGACACAGTTTCAGTTTTAGTTTCTGAGAAATAAGGTTTCAAGAGGTTTCACATGTATCTTCCTTTGTTTTCTTCTTCTTTCTGGTGTTTCAATCACATAAGTTCTATCACTTAACTTCTGAATTATCTTGTAAGGACCTTGAAATTTATTAGTGAGGGGAAATCTCTTGACAGGTAAGAACACTAACACTTATTGACCAACACTAAAACTTCTTAGCTTAGTCTTAGCATCAAATCTCCTTTTCATTTTCTCTTGACTCATTTTCAAGTTTTCTAAAGAGAATTTTCTAATCTCTTTCAATCTTTTCCTTAAGTTCTTCACATACTCTCCTTGGCTTTCCTCTTGATTTTCTTCCCAATTTTCTGCAAGAATCTTCAGCGGTCCTCTAACTTCTCTTCCAAAAATCATCTCATTAGGTGAACATCCCATACTTTCTTGATAAGTACTCCTAACTTCAAACAACATTAATGGTAACCAACATCCCATTCTCTTCATGACTCAGCAATACTTTGTCAGCATACTTTTCAATGTCTGGTGGAACCTTTCTAAGGCACCTTGAGTCTCTGGATGATAGGCAGTGGATAACTGTTGTTTCACTCCTAACAAATTCATCACATCCTGGAATAACTTTGAAGTAAAGTTTGTTCCTCTGTCACTTTGTACTATTTCTGGTATCCCAAACTTTGAGAAAAACTCCTTAAGTTTTTCAGCAACTATCTTGGCAGATATGTTTCTGACAGGGATTGCTTCTGGATATCTTGTCACAGGACACATTAATGTTAACAAATACTCATTTCCTTTCTTTGTCTTCGGCAGCGGTCTAACCATGTCTATAATCACTTTGCTAAAGGTTTCTCCTCTAACTTCTATAGGTTGTAGGGGGGGCTTTCTTGATGGTTTCATTCGGTTTTCCAGCTATCTGGCGAGGTATGACACCCATGACAAAACCTGCTAACATCTTTGTGAAGTCCAGGAGAGAAAAAATATTTCATGACCTCCACAGTTTGCCTGATTCCCATATGTCCAGACTCATGAGTTGCTGCTACCACTTGCTTTCTCAGTGGATATGGAATAAAACTTTAATGATATTCGCCCCATACAGCATCTCCTGGTATATCTGTAGGTCTATACTTCCTCATCAGCAAACCTTACTTCAGATAATAACAGGTGGGGGTTTGTTGCGTCTCTTCTCTATCAACAACTCTGAAAAACAAATCAGCTAACAATGCATCTTTCTTCTGCAAGTCCATTAGCTTCTCTCTTGTCACTTGACCAGCTTCAAGGGTTGAATTCTCAATATCTGTTAACTCAGCTACTGTAGTTTCACTACTGTCTTCAGTAACACTTTGACTACTCGGAGTCTCTTCAGGAACATCAGGTTCTTCTTCTTCGTCGTCGTCTTCTTCATCTTCTTGGGAAATCTCTTCTTGTTCAGCACTATGGGAAACTTCACTCCCCTGGCATAATTCTTCTAAGCACAAAGATCCTTTCACATGATCCTTCTTGGGTGTGTAAATCCTCAGTTTCTTCACTTGCAGTCGTAGTCCTCGTCATACTTCTGGTAGTTACACTACTAGGAAACAGGTGGGGGTATTCTTCTCCAGCTCTACCGTAGGACTAATCCTCAATGGTTTGTCTGTCACCACTGGACAAGGAATAAATGGCACACCACCAACTTCATTACCCAGTAGAACATGTACACCTTCCACAACCAGCAAAATCAACATTCCCTGTCGCCAAGTCACATGACAGGTGTAAGCGGCATATAGGAGCTACTTCTCCTCCTATACCCTTCAAAATAACTGAATCTCCTGTGAGACTCTTCTCCAACTGAGAGTGAGCACCACACACTACCACACTATGGTTACTCCCTGTATCACGTAATATCTTGACTGGTACCTGCATACTTCCTTCTTGAGTTGACAGCATACCCTCATAGATATATGGCTTAAAAGCCTCCACACTGCTAAGCCACTCACTGCTTGAGGTAACATTTCCACTGGTTGCTAAACATTCAGCTTGTTTAGTTTCATTCTTCTCTGGAGTCTGATTCTTTCCCACACTGCTCTTTGTAGTTTGTTTCACCTGGTCACCTTTTACAACTTGACCAACTGGCTTTGACTGCTGTTGATTTTGGTAACACACTTGACTGTAGTGTCCTACTCTTCCACACTTGAAACAGACAATATTAGGTTTCTGTAACTGTCTTGAAAAACTGGATGAGGATTTCCCATTAGTTTGCTGAGTTGTATTACCTTGTGACTTTTGGTAGTATCACTTGTAGGTTTCCCATTAAATTTGTTCCTGTTATTTGGATAAGACTTGAAACCTGGGCGTTGTTGACTCTGATACTTGACATTGTAATTACGTTTACTACTGATTATATTGTAATCTTCACTCAGTGTAGCAGTTTTGTCAAGTTTCTTCACCTCTCTCTCTTTTAAATAGGCTCTTATATGTTCAGGAATTCCCTTATGATACTGTTCAAGAACAAGTAACTCTTCTAACTCATCAAAGTTTTTACTTTAGCAGCTTCTACCCAACGTTTGAAACACCTTCTCACTTTGAAGCATAATCTAAGAATGTTCCCTTCTCACCTTCTCTTAAATTTCTGAATCTCTCATTGTATACTCTGGGGTGGTTCATCTGGTAAACTTGTAGCACACTGTGTTAAGTACCTTGTAGTCTTTACACTGATCAGCTGTTAAGGCTAGATAAAGCACTTCTCCCTTTACCAATCAAGACACTTTGTAGTAAAACAAAACTGACCATTTATCCTCTGGTCATCCCATACCTGAATCCACTTTCTCAAAGTGATGAAAAACTCATCTGGAGCTTCTTCAGTAAACTTAGGGATTAACTTTGCACTCTCACTACATCAAATACAAGGTCTTGATTACTTTGGTTAGGGTTAGGGTTGACGGTGTTACAGGTAATGTGGATCTAGCTTTTATTAATTCCATTTCCCTTTCATGTCTTGCAATTTCTCTTTCCTCTTCTGCTGCTTTTTCTACTTCTCTTTCTCTTCTTTCTTATTTTTTCCCTGTCTATTCTTTCTCTTTCAGCTTGCATTCTCTCTTTTTTCAGCAAGCATTTTTAGCTTAATCAAATTCTCTTCTGCTTCAATGCGTCTAAGCTCTAACTCTGCATCACTTTTCTCTTTCTTTTCTGCTTGCTTATTTATGAGATCAGCACGTGCTACATTCAACAATTCTTGAGCCAATTCTAACTCATCTTCATCAGTTATTCTACCAGATTTATCAATGATTCCATAGCAATACATCTTATTTGTGCCTTTACCATACTAGTAGACACATAACCACCACATGCCACTGCTAAAGCACTCCACTGTGCCTTAGTCAGAGTGGTTTCAGACAAAACTTGGATGGAAGGGGCTGCTAAAAATTCCTGAACCTTAAACTGAGCCATTTTCCTCTGTTATCAACTTACAATTCAATACAATAACGCCAAAAAAACAAATCTATATATGGTCACTCTCCTAACGAAATATATCATTAACACCACCAGTATATCCTAGAGTGATAATAAAATCTGCTTTCCCGGGTCTCTGGGCACCATTAATACAATGTTACGAAGTGCCAGGTATCTGGTTACCATTCATCAATTATTACCTCACCAAAGCCAGACACCTGAACCCTCATAACAAGTACTAAACGACTGAATACTCTAAAGGCAACAGTGATCCCTTAACAACTTATCAGAATTGCAGAAAATGAGTAAGTTCATCAAAACAGGTGTGAGGTAATCTTGTAAGTAATTAAATTAATCAAAGGCCATCACTCCATCAACAACTTTCAAAAGTCTAAGTATTTCCTTGATTCAGAGTCTAAGTACTTCCCTGGTTCTAAGTCACTTCAAGTAAATTGAAGGAAAGCCGATCAATTAACACTCTCTGTTTCTACCTAACATAAATATAATCATAATTAAATGCAAATATACTGGTTGGAAATAAAACACTTATAAAAATTTTAAGTACAAAAATTTATTATTAAACTCAAAATTTATAAGTAAATTCACAATATCAGGGAAAATTACTGTTACTTGAAAACAATGTAAAGTTTAATTAATTCTTGAATCAAATTAAGTAAAATTAAATCAAAATTAATTTATCACTTAAAATTCAAGAAAATTAATTCAATTGAAATTCAAAAGTGTTAGGCAATAATTGAAAATTTGAAATTAATTCACAAGTGCTAAACAATAATAAAACTTGAAAAGAATTCTAAGTAAATGCAAATTAATTCACAAATGTTAAATTTAATTAAATGTGCAATGATTAAGCAATGAAAATAACTAAGTCAATTAAATTGTGAATGCAAATGAAAATATAAAATAAAAAGGCACACTTCAATAAGAAAATGAACAAGTGCACAAACAGTGGAACAAACACAACACAAAAATACGCAATGTGTAAAAGTGTAAATCTTTTTCACTCAAAACATTGTAACCATCAGTTTTTACTAAACCTTCGAAACCATCTGTATTAGTTAACCACAGTTCCTAATCCGTTATTAGTTATTAGTTAATCACTGTTACTAAACGTTATTAGTTATTAGGTTAATCGCTCTTCCTAACGTTTATTAGTTATTAGTTGCAACTAATAAAAATATAGCACACTTTACCTTGGTATATACAACTTCTTTCTTTCTTTGCTGCAGGCTTGATTCACACTTTCACAAAAACCAGGCGCCATTACGAAATAATGTTTGTTCAGATTCCACAGAAACACTATTAATACTATAGACTCTAAGAAATATCAACTCTGAAATTCTAAAATGTTTATGAGTGACCAATTTACGTTACGTTAATATAATCTCAAATATGTCGAGAGAGAGAGAGAGAGAGAGAGAGAGAGAGAGAGAGAGAGAGAGAGAGAGCGAGATGTTAATGCCTCGAGGTTCTAAGATATAATGAAATCTTCTTCCCTTGCAAAAACTGGACTGAGGAGATGACACAAAACGTTTTGAGACAATAATTCTTCTAGAATCTTCGAAATCTGACGCAACTTCATATACAAAATGTGTAATCTCCACGTGGTACTCGGCAAAGACATACACATACAAGATAAGTCTGTTCAAAAAAGACATGTACTCGACTGAAACGGAGGTTGATCGATAATTAAGATTGACATGTTTTGAATACAATGCAAGACTCGATTCGATCGCTTATCAATGCGTTGACAGATTAGGGAAGCAAACGGATCTCTTGCAGACCCTCTTAATATCAAAGTGTTGACATAAAAGGCAAAACACTCGCAGTTTCGAACGGACAGAGAAAATCTCTCTCTTTTTACATTCTATGTTATATATATGATATATATATATATATATATATATATATTATATATATATATATATATATCTATATATATATATTCTTTTACAATATGTTATGCGAAATCTGAACACACAATTTAAACATCCTATCTCTAAACTATCTAGGAATCTGAAAAAATGTGCACAATTCTACATGACATTTCAAAGAGAGGAAATATGCATTTTAAAAGTAGCAATATATAATGATCTCATTATGGAAACACACAGGCATATTAATTGTATAGCAACCTCATCCATTCAGGTACCACATATTCAATAAGAGGCAGCTGGTTGTATATATGAATATATTAAAACATATATATATATATATATATATATATATATATATATATATATATATATATATATATATATATATATATACTTGTATATATTAAGATATGCACCACTTGTATATTAGTATATATATGCTTAAGAAATCAGAGTAGATGCACGTGACTTCAGTATATAAGCGAATACTATTGGAAAATGACAAGCAGGTCAGTACCAAGCACCTTCACGTTTATTAACACATCGTTGGGGTGCAAAACAAAAGCAAAAAAGAAACGTGGGAGCCTGTCATTTTCCTGTGGTATTTGCTAGACAATTTGCTTTGGGTGTGGTAGTTTGTTTACATTTCGCAGTGCCACTTCATCCTGGTTGGATGTCGAGACCAATCCCAAAGCACTCCCTGTGACTGGGCCCCGGTCTCAGTGCCAGTGCCAGATTCCATGCTGAATCTCCCTCCAGGAGATCTTAATTGTGACACCACCTCACTGCCAGTGCCAGATCCCATGCTAAATCTATCCTCCACCTCGGAGATCCTAAATGTGATACACAAGCCTGACCCTGTTCACATGACAGTGATAGTGCCACCTCGAGATCTATGCCCCACCTGTGAGCCTTCCATGCCTTCAACACTCCTTTCCTCTCTGCCCTCAGAGACAGAGGCCCTGATGGGGCTCTCTTCTATACCTCATCTGGTCACAGAGCTTAAGGATTTGCACCAGCAACTGGAAGATGTACTTAACTCCACTCCTACTCTGGTTTTCATAGCAGCCAGAAGAGGTGGCAATCCTGTGCCCCCTTCGGCGCCATTGCATCATCAAACCAGGAGAGGCTCAAGGGAGAGGGGTAAAAGGTGTCAGACACCGAGTTAGCCTACGAGAGACTGCTGCCAGCCTGACACAGTTCACCCATCTTTTCTGGGTGACTTGGCACCGTAATCCAGAGTCAAATGTTCCATCACGCCCCTTTCCCTATCCTATCTCTTTGTAAACTGGCAGTCATTTTCTTTTCGTCTAGTTTGGCATTATATCAGTTGTTCTGTTTTACAGTAACATTCTTTTATGACTCGGTTGGAGTGTAATTACTACCTTATGCCATGTTACCTGTTCTGCTGTGATTGACACGCAGAGTGCCAAGTGCAAGATGCCATGGCGCTGTCAATGATTATACTGAGAGTTCTGTATGACTCTGACGATGAAATTACCTGTGGAGTCAGGTTTTCACTTTCCCAGTGATAGGTTGTCACTTTCCCCGTGATTGATGCCTTTTATAGCAAAGGTAATCAAGTCACTCCCTATGTGCCCCATTGTGTCTTTTATCTGATTAAAACCTTTTGCTGTACCCAACTAATCTCCGAAACCAATATTGATGTCTAAGGAGATGGAGCTTAGACATAAGAAGTTACAATTAGAGAAATGAACATATCCAAAGAACCTGACATCCTGTCAAGGTATTAATACATTTGAGAACTCTTCTTTCAAACTTCTCTGATCATTTGGCTGCACAAGCCAGAAGCAACGCAAATGGATCCCTTCATAAAGAATGTTTGTATCTTACAAGTAACTCCCCTGTCAAAATACCTTCTTAAACCCCATTGTGTATCCTGCCAAGAATTTTTCCATCACCGCACTGTTCCCGGTGCTCAATGACACACCCTGGGATAAATCCTAAAATGCTAGAGGCAAGCATTTGTTGTGGTAAATAAGGCCATGAAGTTTGTATGAGAAAAATTAGTTTCTTGAGTAAAAGATACAGGCAAGTCTGGTGATAAAGTAAAAATCCTAATGTTTTGCTAAAATTGAATGGAAATCCTGGTTGTATAGGATTAAAACTTAAAGCAGATTGATTACATTCTTGATTTGTTACACTGGAGAGACAAACAGACAGATTAGAAAAGTTTATCCATGAAAATATGTGTCAGATACTGACAGTCGGTAGACTATTGAGCAGCTTCATTGAATGGGAAAGTATTACAAGTATCCAATTTGGAACCTCTTTCTTTTTCTTTTCTGCAGTCAAACGTAAAATTTTGAGGGGATGATTTCGAACAAATAAATTCAAATTGTGAAAAGGAAAAACGAGAAGTAGAGCAATGATATTTTTCATGTAAGGATCCAGTTAAGAATCTCCCTTCCATGTGACCCTCGACCCTCTTGACACACATGTAGTTTCATTGTTTTCCCTATGAAAGACCTGAGACGAATTGTCCCCTCAAGGAACTCGGTCGTCTTGTTTTGAGAACAACAATATTCAGTTTGGACAGGATGTTTTCAGTTATCCAACTCGGATATATTTAAAGCTTGACCTGGCCTATCAAGTCGCATTTCGCCCTAGCCAGCAACTGAAGGCCTATCGTCCTGCTGCAGTGTACCAACCCGGAAGCGGTGCTGTGCCTGAAGACTCGGCTTGCCACTCTCCTTAACCAACCTCTTGAAGCTGAAATGGCTAGTATTTTCAAATAACCAAGAATTTTGCATTAGGACTCTGCCTTCGAGACCTCCTGACAGTCACTCACCTGCTTGGTTCTTGACTGAGTAAATCAATGTCTTTTCCAACCTCTGGTGAAGCCCTGCAAGCTCCCCATGTCCTTTGGCCAATGCCGTGGTACAGATCTACACCTGTCTCACCACGGACTAAGGTAATTGAACTTAAACATTAGTTCTATAGGACCTTCACCCCTGTTCCTAGCACTCATTCCTATTTTCAGCTGTGTTTTCTGTTAATTCTCATTCCTAGAATTTTTGTTTCCCTATGAGTATGAGACACCAGTGAGTGATTTAGTGTGAAATAGTGATATCAGTGATCATACTTTGCTACTTTAAATTGAGTTATTCTATAACACATTCCATGTAATATCGAAGCGTTGATATCCTAAGAAATCTTACATTCAGAGTAAATTTACGCCTACCACTACTATTATTTCGCTGTTGAATACTTTGCAGATTCATGTAGACTGCCTCAATGTGTGCCTGCCCCTGTAGATCAACAGTGCCACTCACCTCACTGACAGTGCCGATCTCGGGGTGCCATACCCCTGAATGCCTGCAATGCTCATGCTCGCTTACAGTGCTCCAAGGAATAGTGTTATTTTGTATTGCTAATATTAAGTTTTCGATCCATACTTTCATGCATACACGTGATCCCATTGGGTAAGTGTTTTACTTGCATATTTGGTGGCACTTTTACCAAGATATTGTAAATAGTAGTGTTAAAGTTACAAGGGCCATTGAGCCAGACAGAGCTCCTGTAATTGTATATCTTCTGATTGCCCATTTTAGACATTATTTTGATTTTTGAACAGATTATGCATTATATTCCTTCCTTATCTTTGGAAAGTAATTCTGATTGTTCTAATAAGGGTTCTATTCTAATTTTCTGTTCATAGTCTGTGCCATTAGTCTGGGAAAGCGTAGATTGCACACATGAAATAATTTAGAA
>NC_087203.1:19261983-19271983 GCF_015104395.2 Macrobrachium nipponense
TATTACACCTGACCAGTCCTTTTTCTGCTATCACTTCAAGATTCATGTCCATATTTTTTTTCCTTTTTTTATTTGTACTTGTGAACTGATACGAACTGGAGTGTGCAGAAGTAACACGTCATGCATCGCCTGCGAAACAAACGAAAGCCTCTACTATTGCTTTCAGCTTTGATCAGCGGCTCGACTTCCCAATGCACCATTCGAATAAAACTTTAATCATTGAGCTATGAAACAGAATAACTCATATTCTCAGCTATGAAATCCAGGAAGCAAAATAAGAAGGGTGATCGAGGACATATTATTTATTATTGTATAACTATAACTCATTTAAACTGTACAGTGCTACTCTTCTCATAGATCGTTAATAATATTGTCTCAGTCCGGTTGGGTGTAGTTTTTTGTTCGCAGTTTTAAATTGATTTATTTCCTACAGATTTTGCTGTTGTACTCAATATGCTGAATTACAAGATAAATATTCGAAATGCAATTTAACATATTTATTGATTTGCTGTTATCATTCAGGATCACAAATAAATATGAATAGTTTAAGTTGTTTGTTTTTCTTAGATCTGTTAATTTATCATGCAGCAATAGTTTGTGTAGTTTCGACTTCCAAAAATTATCGTTTAATATTGTGAGAATTTTTTGTCTGTAATGAAGGTACAACAGTGCAAACCTCACATTTGGTTTTGGATCCAAGACTTTGTAATGACAAACGTATCCAAGAAGTTCTAAGGACACGGTAACAAGATACCAGTATATCCTCAATCTCTCGCTCTCTCTCTTTACACACACACACACACACACACACACACACACACACATATATATATAATATATATATATATATATTATATAATATATATATATATATATATATAATTATGTTGCAGCTTTCGCAAATCATAACTTCCCTTTAGTAATTGTATGTAATATAAAGTGTCTGTAGTATATTCAGATTCCATATTAAAATTGGCTTCAGAGTTAATATGTGCACGTAAAGTGTTCAGAATTCACAAAATGCATATTTTAAAGTTAAGAAGTAACGTATGTGAAAAGAGAGCTTCATTCGCGAAAGTGGATGTATCTGTCAACACATCAGCGCACGAGTTCTTCGTGTTGAACGAGTATTATTCGTCTGTCTTACTTGTAACCACGGGATCATTGCCCAAGATTGTGCAATGATCGTGTCATGTTAGAAGCTTCTAGAAGCAAAACGTTCTGTGTTCGTTTCGTCATCCGTAGGAAGTGACACCATAGTGTCCTTACGTGTAAATACTTCAGTTCATTTTTAGCAATTAGATATATATTCTTTTATTATGACACTGTTTACCATTACACATGAATTATTTCTTAGCTCTCGCGATTTGTCTAAAAAACATTTCTTGACCTGTAAGTAATTTAATTGGAAGATGAGATGTGTGTATCGAACCCAAAACTGCTGTGACGTCACCGTTCGCTTGCGATAATTGTTGAAATTAATATCTTGAATGGTAAGAGATTTTTATGTTCTAAAATCATGTATACTATTAATAGTTATTAATACACGTAATCAATTCTCTTTCCCTCCCCTCGCTTGAAAAGTTATTTTATTAAGATTTTGGAGAAAATCTAGTCCTAAAATGAATTGATGTCATCCATTTTGCATCTGTTTTGTTCATCAGTAAGAGAAGGTCATCTTGATATTAGACACAACTTGCATTGGTTGTATTGGAACCGTTGCAAGCAGGTTCAGTTTTTTACTCTCTCTCTCTCTCTCTCTTCTCTTTCCCTCTCGCTTGAAAAGTTATTTTATTGAGAATTTTGGAGAACAACTAGTCCTAAAATGAATTGATGTCATCCATTTTGCATCTTGTTCATCAGTAGTTCCCATAGAAGAGAAGGTCATTCTGATAGACACAACTTGCATTGGTTGTATTGGAACCGTTGCAAGCAGGTTCAGTTTTTACTCTATATATATATATATATATATATATATATATATATATATATATATATATAAATTTCCTTCACTCTCCCCTTTCACCTGCCTTTACCTTTCCCCCTCCTTCTATTAATCCCCCTCCACTCCACTTCAGCCATCCCCCTACCCTTCCACCCTCCACTCTCCAACTCCCCTATCCAAATTTTCAAAATTAAGTGACCCAACAGGTCAGGGGTTGTTTTGTATATATAATATGTTTTTCAATAAATTTGCAGATGTGCTCTGTGAATATCGAGAGAGAGAGAGAGAGAGAGAGAGAGAGAGAGAGAGAGAGAGAGAGAGAGAGAGAGAGAAGTCCATTTATTTTGGTAATTTTCAAAACGTATAGCCAGGTTAACGTTATAATATATTTATCGGTCAACCAAATTTTCGAAGCTGTCCCATAAAATATTTCCAGACCACATGTTATCAATATACATGTTGTGTCTAAATGGAACTGTAACTATTTTTCCTTTAAAATATCTTTTCTTTCTGGGGTTTCTCGTGACGATCTGCATGTACAGAGCATATACTGAAAATATATCATCTCACGTGTTTTGTGTGAAATTTTATATGAAATAACTTTTGTGTTTAAATGTTGCGTTAATTAAGCCGCAAGACTTTGTAAAGAGACACCAGAAAATCTCAAGTGTAGTTTTTCTCTGTAATGGACAATAGATTTCTCTTTCGTCGTTTACTTCAATCGCAAAAGTTTTCCGTTGTGTCTGAATGTCTGATTTATTGTCCCACTTCCTGAAATGCCTGAGTTCCTAGAAACTTTTGAATGAAGTTTTATCTCCTCGAGATTATTTAAATATTTGTATGTACTTTTACTGACATGTATTTTTTCTACATCCATTTCTACCTCACTTTAATCTTAATTTTTTTTTTTCAAACAGAAACCACCCATTAAGCTAACTCTACTAAAGTCCTATGAAATCTACAGTTTACATCCTGTAACCTACTTTCTCGGTTTCAGAAAATGACATATAATGTCATTACCCGTAGGCATAATGATTAGGTCAAGTCCATGTGATGCACTTACATGCGTGATCCTGTATCTACGTTTTTATTCTCTATCTGTCCTGATGGACTCTCCAGGCTTAGATTCGAACGATTTTGTCATTTCTGGAATCAGTCATAATATCGCCCCTTATGGGCCAGTTTGGAATTGGGACACAATTACCCTGTCTCTTCCAAACTTCTACAAGAAGTAAATGAGCAGTTCTTTTATAATTTGGGTCACTTATAGAGATTCCACAATTCTATTAATATCCTTCCATGTTGTTTGCTTATCCCCCAATACTGCGTTTCTTCATTTACTTTCACTTTTCACTAATATTTGTCGTCATTTCTCTCTTACTTCAAATTTTTGTTTCAAGGTCCTATATAGAAAGTGGCGTTCCCGCATTTTTGCTTTGAACTTAAGTACTTTAAATGAAGTAATCATCTTGTCTGGAGTTGCTGGACTGACCCCTGCAAGAATTATTTTCGGTATTTCTTTTTTGCATGCTTTTCTTTTGCGCTTATTTATATTCTTATTCTTCAAAATTATCTCTAGTAACCTTTGGCTATCCTCTTGATTTTATTATCATTTCCTAAGTCATTTTAACCATTGCCCTTCAGCCACTGCTTCCAAGATTTCATACGTTGGAAGACTTGAAAAGCATCTCCTCGGAATGCAAGTAGATCTGAGATATAAAAGATTCTCTCTCTCTCATCTTCTCTTCTCTTCTCTAAACTCTCTCTCTCTCTCTCTCTCTCTCTCTCTCTCTCTCTCTATCTCTCTTGTCATCTATCCATCTCTCTCTCTCGTCTCTCTCTCTCTCTCTCTCTCTGCAGATTAGGGTCAAACGTAGATGTTGACCTCATGGTCACCTGATGAGTAGCTACCTACCATCCATTAAAGCTATTTCTCTTTCCCGTGACTGTGATGAATATAAGTGGGATCTTGAGAAGATGTTGCTGAATATCACTGAGTACATGAAATGTTTGGCCCTATAAAACCAGCGACATTTTTAGCAAAATTTAAATGTTAAAATATCTTTTTTTATTACAGTCAACTAACATCTGAGCCTTCTATAGTGGGAGCTCTGAAGTGAGAACATGAGAAATATTTAAATCAAAATTATCATTCCATACCTTATTAGTTTAATTGCGTATTATTTTAATGATTGAAGGTCACTTTCATAACAAATAGTTTTTTTGGATTGACTAGTAGTTAGCCAACCTCTGAGCCATTTACAGAGGGGGATTTATAGAGTGAGTAAGAAAGAACTTATATTTTATTTGCCTTGTGATTACAACAACCTTCTACTTATACGCAGCTGTATTAACAACACTTTTTTTTCACTTAGTGCGGTTATTACAATCTAAACTACGAAGCTATGCAGAAAAAAGAGGTAGAAATGCTTATAAGATGAACAGAGATAATGTTTTAAATGTTTTCACGAATTACCACCAGTTCATCTTAGCGACATTTTTACTGCTGTCTGTAGAACCTTATTTTGAGATATATTCAGGCGAATATTTAACAAAGCTATAACAATTAAAAGCGTGAAGACTGCGATCTCATAAATGAAATAGTTTTGCAAACATCGTTAAACAATGGAAGCAGTATTTTACTTTTGTGCGGTGAAAGAACTGACAGGTATTGTTTCTCGATTTATAGCCTTTTCAGGCAGGAGGGCTTTAAAGTGGAAAAATCTCATATTCCTCCATCCCTTTTATCTTCATCGAAAAAGAAAGAAAAAAAAGAGAACATATAGCAGAAAGGCTATTTCAGCTGACCGAAATCTGTCTCCCCAGTATTTTTATTTGTGCCAGTATGCAGAAATCAATGGTAGTTTTTTCCACCTAATAATTTTCATTGAGTCTAAAGTTAAAACCAAACATTTTTTTTATGTTTCTGACAATTTCATAAGTGTTCAAAAGAAGTTTTTTGCTATATTTACACCAATTTCCTTTATTGTAATGGTGAAGCAATATGGCAGTAAAGAGCAATTCCTTATAAGTGTACGTGATACAGTCATGATATAAAACTCCAATTTCCGGTAATATACTATACAGGAATATCTCATACGTCATTTTTGTTTTACTCTTCCACAGTAAGTCCAGATTATCATACGAACATATAAGATTGACTAAAAACTCGACGCATTCTTTAGTAAAATGAAATAATTGGGGAGTTCATAACTCCAAACTAAAAGATGAATAACATATCGCTTTTCTAGTGATGATCAGTAGCAATTTAATTTTTTCATATAAATCTCTCTCTCTCTCTCTCTCTCTCTCTCTCTCAAAATATAGACATGGAAAAAGGCGATCCAGTACTCACTTTTCCCGCAGTGTCTTGGTTAGAAATAAATCGTACATCCATTTTCCCCTGTTCCAGTGAACACTTCTTAAATCTCCTGTCGGGAACCGTTAGTCATTTTGAAATCGCTTATAAACTTTAAAAGAATTTACTTATGAGAAAAGTAACTATTCGATACAAATAAATGTGCCTTTACATTTTCTATTTTTTTCTTAAAAGTAAATTTCTTGCGCAAAAAGCGCATGAATGAAACTACAAAATGAAATTGTTTTCATTATCTGAGAATTCTAAGAATATCTTTCTACCAAAGTTGCCGTTTGAATTTGGAGCTCAATATTTTCGTAGCAGTTTACTAATGGAATAATGCCTTCTATAAAATTCAGTGTTTTTTTTCCAAAAAATAAACTATATGTCAATTGGACATAAATTTGCAAATGAAGTTTAAAAAATCCGCTGCCAATTTGTTAATTATTCTATAATGATTTGCTATGAAAAAACAATGGGGTAGCAAAATTTATTACAAACGACATTTTTTTGCTGGAAGTTCAAGAAACCGAAAACACAATAAACTAGACAGGGTGGTAGCTGTTGGGAGAATGATAGATATACAAAAATAGCGATAAAGCTATCAAAAAGTTCCTCTCTTCTATACCACCTAGGTTCTACGCGTTTCAGTTTCTCGTTATGTTTTCACAGAAGCGCACATATCTCTATTCCTGACATTATTTTAGATTCATTTCCATAGACACTTTTCCTTAGAACTTCCATTTCTCTTTAGGAGGTAAGGAAAATGTTTGGTCCTTGGAATTTGAAAGCAGATTTACTCTCAACACATCCATATATGATACAAATTATACTAAACTACATTGATTAAAAGCGAGGTTTATAATAGCAAGATGGATTGGGTTTAAGTAGAACAATTATATTTAAGGTGTGAATACGAGTTGATGGTATAACTGTACTCTTTGGATTAAAAAACATTAAATCATAATTAAATTGCGCTAATATTTGGTTCAGTATGTTGATGAATAGGTATGTTTATAAAATTTGTTTGTAAAAGTAAATAATGAACATTTTAAATCTTGTAAAGATGATGCACGATAGTATTAAATTTTTAAATAAAAAAATTCTTCTATTCTTAATGTATAGTTAACTCTAACAGAATTTTAGAAAGAATACCATATCTTCCGTTACTTTGTTAAATATTAATTACTTAAAATATATTTCATGAATTGGTGCTCCAAATGTCTCAAGATCAATTGAAGTTACAGATATGTTCGTGCGTGTATAATTTCGTTTCCCCTGCTATGTTTACTCCAAAGGAAAACGTAGGTCCTTATTTTGAGTAAGTTTTTGTGCTCTCAAGTAATAACGTTACTGGCTTTGTTTAAAGTTTTAAACGTATTTCTGCTGCAAGTTTCGTACGAATGTGTGTGTGTGTGCGATATACTATTCTGTTTTTCGCCGGTGCAACTTTCCGAGTTACAATAGATACAAAAATAATATTGTGTAAAAGAAGCAACAACAGCACATACACACACACACACACACACACACACACACACAAAGCACTATGTAGGTAATGTAGACATATATAATATATTATACAAAAAGCGTTCAGAATAGATTATACACTCCACGTGTTCTGACTAAGATTTCTTCAACTACTGGTGTGGTTATACTACATGATACCAAATCATTGTGACTAACAAAATAATAAAAGCAAGCAAGTATAGCGTAAGATTCACATTATATTTATTGGTGATCTTCGAGCAAAGCAAGAATATAGTAATTTCGCTGATACTTTATTCTCAACAACTGACATTCTTTGATGAACAATCTCTTTCTTTCTTAACCGTCTAGCATCATCCAGTAGAGACTCGCTCGTCCTCCGATCTGTCTGCTTCACTTGCTCTGCCTTCTTCCTTGTCGAAATTCACTTGGTAGGTTCTCATTTCGTCATTGCTCATTGAACTTCCTTTAGTTTGCAAAATTCTCATTTTATGATGAGTTACATAATGAAGATAATATCAAATGTTTCATAACCTGTCTTATTCGTTTGCACGAAACTGAACAGCTGTACACATTTTTAACTGTCCTAATTTATCGATAAATCATATGTGAAATACTAATGCTTCAGGCTTCTAATCGTTCCTTAATCATTGATAGATTACGTATTTCTTGCTGCATTTCCTTAGCCTTAATTGCTAAAATGGCAAATTAATCCAGAAAGACCACATTTTTATCATTACTTCCTACAAGAAAATAGTATCCCATTCAGACTTTGAACTCCGTAGGGCGATAGTGTAGTCAGTTCACCTCGCCAGGTGTACTTTAGGCATTACGTAAGGTTCTATGCAGTTTCCCTTCGGCCCCTAGCTACACACCCTTACATTATTTTTACTGTACCTCCATTCATATTCTCTTTCATCTAGCTTGCTATCCACATTTGTTTCATAACTTAAGTGCGAGGCTTTCCTCCATTACACCTTTAAACGTTTCATCTCTCAATTTCCTTTTAGCGTCGAATAACTTCAAAGGTCCCAGCGCTTGCCCTTTGGCCTAATTTCTTTTTTGCATTCCTGTATTGCATTCGAGACACTTGTTCTACAAATATATGCGAGAATATGAAAGCTCGAATCCATATATAACGTATTTACTCGATAATCCTGCTTTCGATTCAGATTATGAGTTAGGATTTTTTTTTTTCATAATATGACTAACAACTGATGCGACAGCGATCTTGTAGAAGGTTGCTTAAGAAAACAATTGGATGCATATGCCAGCACACCAGTAACGACGCCTACTTCTGCGAAAAACATCATGCTATATTACTAGGCTGCATATCACAGCCAATTCAAGGGTGAGGTCAAGGCCATGAGGAGAATAATTGACAGCGGTGCGACACCTACGAATGCTGACGAAAAGATTTCCTTGCGTATTTTCTGCCGTCTGAACTTAACAAAGACCCTTGTAATGCGGAATAGCACGGCTCCCGTGGAGAGGTATGAGGTAGACCAACGTACACAAAAAATTTAAATGTACCTCAGCAATAAGTACATCAATCCCACTACCACCACTCCACGCAGGCGATTGCAAGCCCGCAACAACCAAGGGGCAATATTTCAACATTACATAGACGAACACGACCGGAAACCAACGCTAAAAGAACTATTACAAAGTGCGGAGATTGTACATAAAAAGCACGGTTCCACACACTCCAAATAGCAGAAGCTGTGAGCATAAAGCAACAATAGCCTTCTCTAAATATACAAAGAACCACCGACTTCATCCTCCCTCCTTCAAGGAAGCCACAGGACATCCTTGAGAATCCGAAGGGATGCAGAGTGACAAGCACCCCTGGACATGACTACTGACGACGAAACGAATCGAAACGGTCGGCCAGAGACAGCAACCATGCCCTTGCCTACGCCCTCATGGCGCGACTTCAGGAGTAGGGTGCCGCCCAGACAACCAGCAAGAGAAAGAAACCGTCGCCCAATAGAAATTCTGTACCAATGATATCATGAATGAACTTCGACCAATAGAAATTCAGCACCCCTGTGACGTCATATAAGAAATTCGAACGTCTGCACACAGCAATTAAAACCGTGTTTGCAGATTTTGTAATTTAGTCCTGAGGAAGTTGCCTTTTATAGGCGATAAAATAAACAAAAAATATAAATAATAAAATAGAGGGAATCCGGAATGCATTTTCCTTATCCTAAGAAGCTACTAGTAGAGCAAATAGAAGTATAGATTCATTGAGGGTTTACTAAAAAGAGGATAGATGCAGAAAATGCCACTGACATTTATAGGATTGTATAGAAAATATGCTCATACATATATATATATATAATATATATATACTTGTGTGTATCTGTCTGTATGTGGGCAGTAGGTGTTCAACATTACGGTTTCTTTTAATTCTTCAGATTAAGGTTGTTCCATTACTGTGTTGGTATCTATATTGATAGTTAGTTAGACCGATAAGCCGGGATTAATCCTTCGACGTAACAAACGTGAATCGAGCGTAGCGGAACTCAGCCCCGGCATCTACTACATTGGTTGACTGCCCCTTCCACAGAATTCAGAGAAGTGAAAAAGATTTTTCATGTTTGTTTCTTCAGTTCTAAAAAAAAATGAAAAATAAAAAAAATAAATAAAAATAATAATTTCATGACGACAAAACAAGCGAAATAAAATCCCTTCTGTTAAGGTGTTAAAATAAAAGAAAAATCATAATAAACAGTAATATATGTAAAATGGCTTACATCGTTTACCATTTATTTTGTAGATATCGATAAGGAACCGATAATGTAAGTTATAAGAGAGAGAGAGAGAGAGAGAGAGAGAGAGAGAGAGAGAAATATTTTCTTGCCATGGAGTACTTGCATGTATATACAAGAGATGATATAGACTCAAAAGAAACATCTCCACAAAAACGAGTATGGTGCATTTGTGGTTGACCTGGCAACCTTTCCCCAAGAACCGACCCATTTGGATTCTTTCTGATCTCGGTCATTTCCGCAAGAGCAATTTGCCCCATTTTGTTGGATTGACTGACTCAGTCCAGTGGTAGTTCCTCTCTCCTCCTGGAACTGAACAATAATCAAACGAATTTCTGGACTAATCATTCTCAATTTTTTTCTTAACTGTGTTGTTGTTCGATGAGTTTCCATTATTTACATTCGTCGCATTGAAATGAATATGACTTTTTT
>NC_087203.1:19279483-19286983 GCF_015104395.2 Macrobrachium nipponense
ATATCAAGTAAATTTCGAAAGAATAATCGATTAATGAAGCATCTGATATACTACCTGAATTAAGTTACTCATCAAGTATGCAATTTTGTGAAACTGTGAAAAGTCTAAAAGGAATTTTTAATTACCTAGTGTGGATTGAGAGACTAGATGAATATCGACGAGGAAGGTATCAGAGATGACGGTAGAATAATTCATTAGACGTTTGGATGAGAAGCCGAGGGGTTGAAGCCAAAACAAATATTGGTGGCTGATGATCAAGTATGAGGGAAATGAACAATGAAATAAAATGATCGTATTGAACCTTTGATAAAGGTTAAGTGTAAAATTTGCGGTATCCTTGCGTGATTTTTTTTTCCGTCTCAAAGATGTCGTTTTAATTAGCATAACTTAAGTACTTCTTAAGACATCTGAGTTTATGCAAATTACGTAAAACATGGACTTTCTAGTTTATCAGCAAAATTTTTTTTTTTTACAATTTTATGACACATGTCTTGCGTGGATATTATAAATATATTTGTAGTTCGATGCGCGGAAAATCTTAGTTTCCAGGAACAGAGAATAGTATATCATGCCCCACACGTACAAACAATACTTGCTAATGAAATAAGTTAATAACAAGTCAGTGATGTTTTTACTCGATAGCACGGAGGGGAACTCAAAACAAGGGTTTGTTATATCCATCTAAGAAACAAAACTAATAATATTCAGAGAGAAGAGTTCACAGAAATACATAAGCAGTTGTTTCTTCCTATGATTTAGTGTACAGGAACATCAAAATTTCAATATGTATTTGAATTATTTCAAGACTTTTTTTTTTCGCAAAGGAACAGGATTCATTGTTGACTTTTACAAGATTCCCTCCGAAATAAGATGAATTTTGATAAATCTACGAGTTACAGATCTCAGTATTAGTTACTGGAACAAATTTGTGTCCTTACTTTTTGGTTTCTATTCTATTAGAATAAATCCACTATCCTATATAGAAAATCTCTTTCCTCATACTAAAATTTAATATCAAAGGGTAACTTTTTGTATTGCACCAAACATTAATTGATATTACACTGCATTGCCTTATGTTTTTAATCCAAACTAAAGGTATCTTTTCTTTAACCTTTAATGTAGCTTTAAAACAATATTTTCTTCTATTTACCCCAAGTGGCCGTACTAAAGTAAACGTCCCTTTTAACATTCAGTCTTGAATAAAATCACTATTATTCGAATCATCTTGTCAAGTGCTGAGACGACATCCGGTGTCGAGTTTTTTTGCGAACAATATATGTTCCTTACCTCCAAGAGAAATGAAAGTTCTTGAAGAAAATTATGAAAACACAATGGGGATTTGAGCATTCGCAGAACGTAGAACAGAAGTAACTTGCTGAAGTGAGTGTTCAATGGATGTTTGGATGCCTGCGTTCCATTTTTCTAGTCTCTACGATTCTGTATTTCTTGTGTTACTGTAGTTTCTAAAGTTTTCTAAGAAAAAAGCACTGTTGCTATTTAAAAGATGTGGGTTTTGTAAGTTTTGCTACGTGGATGCGAACTGTTTACTTGACAATTTACAGCAAGCAAACGCATACGCATTTTATTCTTGTAAATAATATACACAAGTTTTTAAAGTTGACTTTTTTATAAAAGAAAAACTTGTGAAAATATGTAAAGGACAACGTTAGTATAGATATATATATTTTTTTTAAATTCTCAGAGCAGAAAAACAACTAGATTTTTATTTCCAATGTTTTTGTTAGTACAAAAAAAAACACTTCCTTGCAAAGAAAAATTAAGAATATGTATAAGGTTCATGTATTTCCCTCAAATAGTAAATGAGAGCATTTTGTTTTCCTCATACTTTAATTCCTAAGAAGTCCAATTGGAATTTCCATATGACTAACGGTTCCTGGCAAGAGATTCTGGATGTGTTCATCTGGAAAAAGGGTGAAGGATATGCGACTTTTTCTGACTGAGATATTGCGTTTAAATGAAATAACTGTCGAGCCTTTGTACATGACTGTATTTACAGTGTGTGCGTGTATGAGTGTGTGTGTGTGTGTGTTTGATGAGAGTGAGAGAGACAGACAGAGATAGAGGGGTGGTTGGGGGGAGAGTCATCTGAAAACTATGACTAGCTATTGAGAATCTTGGAAAAATTGGCGTCTACATTGAAAATAGATATTTGATATTGAGAATGTGCTACGCTTAACTGGAAATTTCTCATCTTTGCTATTGTCCTTCACCATTGTAATAAAAGATTTTTTATGATAAGATGAGACACTATTTTAAACATTTCTGAAGTTATAAGAACCACAAAGAAGCTTGTTTATTACTTTAGTGAATAAAAACAGATTTGAGCGGAAACTACCGTTGATTTTTGCAAACCACCACACCTGAAAATACTGGGAGACGATTTCGGTGTCGGCTGAAGGAGGAGATATCTGCGTATGCC
Organism: Macrobrachium nipponense; assembly: GCF_015104395.2. NCBI lineage: Eukaryota > Metazoa > Arthropoda > Malacostraca > Decapoda > Palaemonidae > Macrobrachium > Macrobrachium nipponense. The sequence continues at coordinate 19,281,924 of NC_087203.1, forward strand.
ATAAATTTCCTCGAAGGATTTAACGAGATCTTTGCCTCTGCCGTATATTTCTTTCTGTTTTCATTTTTTGTTGTTTTTGTTTTTGTTGTTGTTTTGCTGGAGTTAAAAATGGTCGGGGAAAATGAGATTTCAACCCCCCTTAAGCCCTCCCGCCTGAAAGGGCCATAAATCGAGAGAGAGCAGAACGCTGCATCCAGTGTTTTACGACAATTGCAAATAGATTTTGGCATCAGAGCACACTCTTCATGTTTTAGAAATATGAAACTTTTCTTGAGTAGTCATCAAGAATGAATCTCAAATGAAGCATCACTAAAAACAGTAAAACTTCTGTCAAATGAACCGGCGAAGGTTCGTGAGAGCATTAAACAACATTCAGTCCGAATCCGTTAAGTAGTTCTATGCATACAACTCTTTTGATCTACATGAACGAGTGCAAAGAAAATTTGGATGCTAAATTAACAAAATAAGATAAATTAAAAGGACAATAACTTCGAAATGCTCTCTTATATTATTAATTGTTTACGCATGGGCATCCTACTACTTATTTTTGTTCATGTTTGCATATGTCTGTGTATAAGCAGATTGCTATAATTAAATAACAAAGAATAGTTATAGGCTCTTGCTTCTAATCCCCTTCTTTAAAAGGCTGCAGTTATATAAGAAATAAGAAATTCAATAAAAAAAAAGTTACTGAAAATATATACGCTTTAACTAAAATCAAACCTCATGATACTGCTAAGTATGAGACTGCTACCGGCTTTACAATGAAAAGTCTTATGAACTAAAAAATTAAGATATTCAACATCATCGTCTCGGAACTGAGAGAGGGAAGGTCTCCTCAAGACCCCACTTACATTCATCACAGTCAAGGGACAGAGAAATCGCTGCGATGGTTGGCTGAAGCTATTCATCAGGTGGCCATGACCAATATGTCTACGTCGTGCCCTAATTTGCGCAGAGAGAGAGAGAGAGAGAGAGGAGAGAGAGAGAGAGAGAGAGAGGTGAGGAGGGGGTGGGGGGAAGGGGAGGGCGGCGCGCCCATATTCCGTAAGATTCTCTCCAAATTTGTTTCTCCTTTCACCTTGAAGATATTTTTTTCAAGTCTCCAACGTTTGAAATCTTAATCTGACAGAAAGTGAAGGTCGTAAGAAAAGACTTACGAGGATAATGAATGATGAAAATAGGTGATGAGAATTTGGGAAATGAGAATAAAACGAAGATGATAATGAAAACTGGAAATAACTTTTGAATAAAAGGAATGAAAAAAAAAGAGGAGAAAAATTCCAGCAAAATAGGTGGAGGAGGACAAAGGAGGGACTGAAAAACTAATGAAACATTGTTTCAAAGGTCACCCACTCTAGAGACAATGAAAGGACGGAGCTCATATATGTTACGAAGCGAAACATTGACGGTTGATCAAAGTGAACTTTTCTTCTTTCCCACCGTTATCCTTACACACAAAGGGGTCGGTTGCGAGATGCGACTTTCCTTACAACAAGCATGATCTATTATTTGGCAAGGAGTTTTTACGACCGCATGCCTAGCTGTCATTATCGAGAAGGCTATTAAAAAGCGAACACAATATACTATAGAGGTCGCACTCACAACAAACAAATATATTTCAAAAATAAAATAAAACTTCCGTTCGATGAAAACATCCTTAAAGCTACAGAACACCTTAGGTCAAATAATCCTTTCATTTTCCATTACCCAAAATCCATCGGGAGTTCGCTCATTAACGTATACTTAAATAAAAGAGAAGAAGCGGAGTTTACAAGATACGTGAAGTAATTGTCATGAGATGCATCTCACAAAGATTAGCAGAGCACAAAAGATTAGTGCGATATGCATCAGAAACTTAGGGAGTTTCTTACATATTTGGAACAAAGGCCATACCATGAACTGGAGTGTGGCAGAGCTGGTTTTCAAAAGTAGTTGTTGTCCACACAAAAGGAAGATGCTGGAGTCTGATATCATCAATCAAACCAACAATATGAACCTGTCAGGAGGACATATTCTTTTGTCCGCTGGTTCGAATCCACGAGAGGACGAAATTATTATCAACTGAAAAATTCCCCATCGATTAACATGCATATATGTATATAGATATATATATATATATATATATATATATATATATATATATATATATATATATATATATGTGTGTGTGTGTGTGTGTGTGTGTGTTTGTGTTTGTGTATATGGTGTTCGTATACTGAATGATTGTGTGTGATGGAGGGGGGACCCGCATATTTGTTAATTGTCAGAAAACTACAGCCAGATTAGAGTGACACACACACGCATACACACACACACACGATCTTGCAGCATGACGTGGAAGTAGGGGACGCCACGCCTGTGAAGCAGGCTCCTTATAGGTTGAACCCCCCCAAAAAATGAAATTGTTGCTAGAGAGGTTGAGTATATGCTCAAGCATAATTTGATTGAGCCGAGTTGTAGTCCTTGGTCATCTCCGGTTGTGTTGGTCAAGAAATCTGACGGAGACTATCGTCTTTGTTTTGATTACAGGAAGCTTAATGAGGTGACCAAGGCTGATAGATTTCCATTGCCTCGAGTGGAAGATTGCATTGATCGTATGGGTCGTGCTAAATATATTACGAAGTTCGACTTATTAAAAGGATATTGGCAGGTACCTCTGTCGGAAAGGGCCAGAAGTGTTTCGGCTTTTGTAACCCAACAGGGGTTTGTTCAGTGTAAAGTGATGCCCTTTGGCATGAAAAATGCTGCTGCCACCTTTCAGCGACTTAAGAATTCTTTGGTTAGTGGTCTAGAGGGATGTGTGGTGTATATTGATGACTTGGTTATTTTTAGCGACGACTGGCAGTCGCACTTGAAGAGAATTGAGGCCTTATTCAAAGCACTTATAGGAAAGCAGGCCTGGTTATTAATTTAAGAAAGTCGGATTTCGCAAAAGCAACGGTGGTATATCTTGGACATGAGATAGGAGCAGGTATGGTAGCTCCTAAGGAGGCTAACATTGAAGCCATTTGTAAGGTAGAGCTTCCTAAATGTAGGAAAGATTTGCGAAGGATCTAGGAACGGCAAGCCACTATCGTAGATTCATTAGCGATTTTTCAGACATTGCGGAACCTCTCACTGCTTTGTTGAAGAAAAATTTTACCTTCGTTTGTCACGTGTAATTTATAGCAGCAACTGCCGGTACAAGAGTCAAATGATGGAATCGGCATTAATAAAAGAGATACAGGTAATGAACATCTCAAAAGGAGCATGGATTTCAGATACGATCGACAAGTTTTCATTCAACCAACGCTTAAGAAGATTAAAGGAAGATTATCAGCGGGGGTGACCTAAATTGGCTTGCCTGTGGATGGACCTCTTGGTATAAATACCCACCTTTTCTGTAAACTTTTCTCATTCATCTACCTGAAGAGGAGACAGCAGTCTCTGAAATATAGTGCTTTTCTCTCTATATTTTGGTGTTTTTTATGGGCTCCTTTTATTATATATATATATATATATATATATATATATATATATATATATATATATATATATATATATATATATATATATATATATATATATATATATATATATATCATATATATATTATATCTATATATATATATCTATTATATATCTATATATATATATATATCTATATATATATATATATATATATATATATATATATATATATATATATATATATATATATATATATATATATATATATATATATATATATATATATAATAGTATATATATATATATAGATATATATATATATATAGATATATATATATATATATATATATATATATATATATATATATATATATATATATATACTATATATATATATATATATATATATATATATATAGATATATATATATATATATATATGTATATATATATATATATATATATATATATATTATATATATATATATATATATATATAACTGAATCACGAAAGTTAGGAACGTGATAAATCCATAAATAAAGATAAATGCCACGAAGGAAAAATAAACGAAGGAGTCTGCAAGATCTTTCGACTTTAAAAGTTCTTTACTGAGCAGATACTGACAAAAATACGAGAAAAGACAATACAAAAGAAGGTTCGTATAAACTGACAGATAGGGATTATAAAGGGATTAGTACCTAGAATCCGACACACCTGGAAGATAATAAACCTTCCCAAACAAGCATAAACAATGGGTGCAATTAAAGGTTTAAGACAATAATCTCGGATACAATTTCCAGACAATTAAAGGATTATAGGTGACAGCTATTCGGAACTTGGTAAACAAAACATATTCACAAAACATGACAGACATACATTACAACAAAATTTAATAACTCTAAGGCAACTGATTTTTATTTAAGTCGGTAATTATATCTTTGAGGTCATTCTTAATATGTTACAGATACAAGGGTCTAAATGAAAAAGGCCACAACTAACATTGAAATTACAATGAAAAGTAAGTTGTATTAAAGCAGATTCGAAAAGATTTCGTGATAAGACATCTCTTAACCATGCAATTACTGAACTATCAATCCAATTAATTCGGTGGTTGTTTTCACTTAAATGAATGAATAATGCTAAGCCAGCATAAATACTCTGTAAAAACTGGGCAAAAATCTAATGCATTATTCATTCATTTAAGTGAAAACAACCACCGAATTAATTGGATTGATAGTTCAGTAATTGCATGGTCAAGAGATGTCTTATTACGAAATCTTTTCGAATCTGCTTTAATACAACTTACTTTTCATTGTAATTTCAATGTTAGTCATGGCCTTTTTCATTTAGACCCTTGTATCTGTAACATGTTTAAGAATGACCTCAAAGATATAATTGCTGACTTAAATAAAAATCAGTTGCCTTAGAGTTATTAAATTTTGTTGTAATGAATGTCTGTCATGTTTTGTGAATATGGTTTTGTTTATCAAGTTCCGAACAGCTGTCACCTATAATCCTTTAATTGTCTGGAAATTGTATCTGAGATGATTGTCTTAAACCTTTAATTGCACCATTGTTTATGCTTGTTTGGGAAGGTTTCTTATCT
>NC_087203.1:19296983-19306542 GCF_015104395.2 Macrobrachium nipponense
TGGAAAGACAATGCTTCCATAAGTCAAGAACCAAACAAGGTGGCTGTGAGGAGGACTCGCAGGCAGATACTTGATGCACAGTCCGTGGTTACTTGACAAGACTAGCCATTGTCAGCTTCAAGAGGAGAGCGGCGGGATGAGTAATCACGTACGGGACCACTTCCAGATAGGAGTACTGCAGCCTATAGCCTTATAGGCCTTTCATTAATGCCGAGGTCAAAGTGCCGTGTGTTACGTACTAGGGCAAAATGTGATTTGATAGGCCTGGTCAGGCCGTATATATACCCGAGTTGGATAACTGGAATCATCCTGTTCAAACTTGATGTTTTTGTTCTCAAAACACAACCGAGCTCCTTGAGAGGGCGATTCATCTCAGGTCTTTCATCTCCAATGTTAATCTTCAACAGGAGCCTGAAAGAAACATTGAATGTCTGCAAAAAGGTGCTAACATAGTGAGAACAATGGAAAACACGTGGGCCTAGAGAGGCGATGGCCAAGCAGGTGTGACGAGGCGGAGTCGGGACACGAGGGTCCAATGACAAGGGTGAGGGACTAGGTCAGGTATACAGGTGGAGTTAAGCCAGGGAGACCTCCCATGAGATGTGAGAATTTTTTTTTTACTTGGCCGGAAGTTCTCGATTTAATGGATTTTTGCTAATTTAGTTTGGGGACTACTAGAATGGAAAAAGTGGGCAAGTTCCTGAAGTGTGGGTGACCTATCTCGGGATTTGAGATCTGTCAGTAGGTAACCCTAATTGAGATATGACAACTTATAAATCATCGTTTAAATATCAAAGGGAGAATGCCATTAGGATGTTTTCCATCTCCGTTTGGTGTAGAAATACAAAAGAGAAATTTGCCAATTCAAAATACTCTCAAGGGGCCCATATTCCGTTCACAATGCAGAAGGGAAATTCTTGACTGGTTTCTAACTTAATAGGTTGTTAGTCTACTTCTCGTTGTTCCTTTTTACAATTTGAATTTCATGTTAGTAGTTCGAGACTTATTCCCTCTAACTTTTGTTTGGTTGGAAGAAAGAAAAAGAAAAGAGGATCCAAAGTGGATACTCATTTTGTGTGTGTATATTATTAGATATATATATATATATATATTATATTATATATATATATATATTAATATTATATTATATGTATATAATAATTAAAGTATAATATATTATAGGTATTATATATATGGACGACCTATAAAAACTAAGACATGGCGATATTTCATGTTTTCTAGAGCTGGAGGAAGGAAGAAAAAGAGTCGACCGAGTGCTACTCGAAAGCGCTTGGTCGGATCCTTTCATTCCTTCCTCCAATTCTGCGAATATATCTATATATATATATATATATATATATATATATATATATATATATATATATATACACATATATATTATAATATATATATATATATATATAATATATATATATATATATATATATATAACAGTAAATAAGCGCTCAAGCGCATAGCCTATGAGTTATGGATTCTATAATGTTCGTTTGGTCAAAATTCCAGATGATGACCACAGATTAATGGATTTTTTTTTTTTCATAATTTTTACCACCTTGAAGGCTTGCTGAAGCTTTCGTTAAATTTATTTTGGGTTAATACTACTTTTTCAGAGAAAATGTTACTGACATCTGTGGTTTGTCAAATATCATACAAGGTCTGACGTAAGGACTATGGGGAGAGAAAAATTCAGGGATCCAGCCAGTCAGTCAACAGACGGTGATTTCGAGGGTACAGCAAATACGGGTTGCATATTGACGGACCATTGGGTTAAACATTTCATTGATCCCCCCGGAAAGAGAAAATATTGACCTAAATACTAAGTTTATCTCTTCCAAAATTGTCCTCTATGATTTATGTTGCTCGTCTAATGATTGATGATGGTAGAAATCACTGCGTTGGTTATAAACAAAGGTAGGAGGTAACTAACAAAATATATCGGATCTACTTAAATTAATCTGTTTTGATCCAATAAAAATAACTCTAATGCGTTGTAGAATCTTTTATGCTATTTTTCCAAGTTAGCCTCTCTCGTCTATCTAGAAAGCAGTCCATAAATTGCGATGAGAGAGACTAAAACGTAGAACCATTTTATAGGTGTTTCTTATGACACTGCTGATGTAATGTCAATTGCTGGTCAAAGAGTAGACGAGAGAATGTCTGGTTGCTCTTTTGTAATGGTAACGTCCATGGACGATTCACTGACATTCCAAACAACGCGATTATGCTAGGGAGACATTTCATTTTCGTGAAACTAATGTTCTGTAGCACCACCATTAATGGAGAGGGTACTTCTCGAATTTCGGCATTTTCTCTTTAGTTAGGGCAAACTTGGTTCTTCATGTCAGCCTTTTGATAATGTCAGTCAAGCAGGATTATTAGTTTATATTTCAACTTTGTTTTCTGTGTGTGTGTGTGTGTGTGTTTGTTGATGTTGGTGTTGGTGGAGGAGCGGATGTCTGTAATATGGTAAGTTTTGATGAACACCTCTGCTGCAGAGACGCTTTTAAAGACAACTGTATTGGAAGGTCAGAGAACCTTGACTGCTTAACCGAAAAGTCGGTTCTAGTTTTTTGTTAGTAATAATTTCATTTAGGGCTCAGACCTTTACGGGTAGATATGAAATTGTTATTGTTATTATTAATTGGGAATTAAAACGTTGTAGCATAAGTTTTCTTGCTAGGTTGTTTTTCAATATTTATTCTTCTTCAAATAATTGTTAGATATTTTTTCAAACTGTTTTTCTAACCGAATGCGCTAATCATTTACCCTAGATTATAAACGCGTCGGGACTTGTTCTAAATTTAGTTTTATAACGAAGTACCTCTCCTTCTGTCTTTGCCCTTTTTGTACCCAATTATTTCGTGCTGTTGCAACTCTTGTATCAATCTCTTTTGGGCATACAGTAAATGTATATGCATATGTATATATATATATATATATATATATATATATATATATATTATATATATATATATGTGTGTGTGTGTGTGTGTGTGTGTGTGTGTGTGGTGTGTGTGTATGTGTGTGTGTGTGTGTATATGTGTGTGTGTGTATTTGATAATCACTGTATTCTTGTGCTAACTTGCATGTTATTTCTGCGTTTTAACATCGGTCAGTGGCATTGAAAATAAAGCATTTATGAAGCGTAGATTGTTGGTGATTAACCTTATGATATTCTTGATCTTTTTGTCTTACATGAAACACAATGTCAACAGCCTGAAAGCTTTCCGATAAACTTTGCCAAAATACTTTCCGGTAATTCGACTTAATCACTAACCACAGCTATTTTAAAGCAATAATTTTTGGCTAGTTGGTCCAAAGATTCAGAAGTAGACGGTAGAAAAATGGCAGAAAGAGTTATGTGTGATTACACTTTGATTCGTAACAAAAGATAAGCAAGAAAACAATAAAATAAACATAAGAGATTCTACAGTTCGGCCTCATTCTCACTTTTATTTAGGTGTGAGAATGTTATCGTTTATTGTCTTCCAAAATGACGTCCAATGTTCGTGCTCATCGTGTGAGTGGTAGAAGAATTGAAAAGATGAAATCTTGTTCGTGAAACAGATTTTCTTTTAGTGCTCCAACTGGAAGCTGAACGAAAAGAGAGACATGAACGATAAATATAGCCGTTCGCTCTCAAAATTAAGGAACAATTATGGTTTGCTGATGGTACAGATTTTGTGGTTCGCGCGCCAGAAAAATTGATACTAATTTCAAGTAAGTAGTTAAATAAAAGTGTCATTTTCGAACAATGAGCGCAGAATACTGTGTAGTGGCGAAAATTGAAGGGAGCCAGAGTTATGAGAGGGAGCATTAACTGACCTATTTTATTTTTACTCTGACAAATATGTCATATTTCAGGAATGTTTGCGAGAAAAGTACTAAAAAGTAACTCAAATCCAATGGTCAAAATGCCTTCTGTTCATAATTGAAGACACCTAAACACCACGCTATGTGGTTCCTATACACGAGGGGTTTTTTTTTTTGGTGGTGGTGGTGGTTGGGGGGCGGGGCGTTGTTACTCCTAAGAATTGAATGCTTCATTCGTGGTCTCAGGTTCAATGGATGTGAAAATGGTGTACGATGACTTATATTTATTTCAGCAATCTTACCTTACGATGAATTTGGAGAGGGAGATCAGACATCGATGAAATAATTTGATCCAAATCGCCAAGGCTATGTAAAATCAACGAAATTTGATTGGCCCGATCCACAGACAAATTAATGGAGGACGAAATTAATGTTTGGTTGCTTTATGTCCCCATCGAAATTCATTTGTTCTAGACATTTTGGCGATTTGCTTTTTCCGTAGAAGCTTCAATAGCCATTCATGTGTGAGTGCACACACACACACTCACACACACGTATATATATATATATATATCATGGGGGGAAGAACCCCCAGTATTCATAAGGTAAGCGTGGACACGAAACGGAAGGCAGACCCCATTACTCCATTACACACACAACCTATCTCTCTCTCTCTCTCTCTCTCTCCCGGCAATCACCCCCTCTCTCTCTCTCTCTCTCTCTCTCTCTCTCTCTCTCTCTCTCCATTCTAACAGGTAATGAAAATGAGAGAGTTGCATCATAACATAACGTTTATTTACAAGAATTACTAAATCAATTAACTAAGTAATCCAGTCTTACAGACTAACTCAAAAACTACAATGTCAAGTCACCAAAGCAAGTCCACACCCCACTGGGAACTCTGTACCCCGCATTTCCAGATCCGTCTGTTCCAAAGATACAGAACACATCCCGGTAAGTACACACACAAGTTTAAAGACAAAGTTAATAAAATGGAACATCATACAAGATATCAAACAAGCCATCCCTTGGCTAAAGTAAAGGTAACACTTACCCATTCCCAACCGGAATATCACTCACTGTTTAAAAAAACACTTTGGCACCCGCCATCGTGGCTTTGCCTTCCTCCCCCGAATCTCTGTGCAAGTCTTCCCATAGACTTGGCTAGTGATACATTATGAATAGAAGAGGCGCACACGCACATACGAATTCACACTTCGACAACGCCTCATATTAGTGGCTACAACCAGTTTCCCAAAGGCACTTTGAGAAGAGTTCATAAACTGTCGTACATTGACTTCCTGAATTAAGCACTTTATCTCATGCCACCCCCAGAAACTCATTGATCAGCTACTCTCAGGTCGTTACCTCTGCACTGTTCTCCACATTCCATAGGTCACAGAGAACGCACGAACAATATATTATAACAAAATCCCTAGGCCTTACATATATTATATATATATATATATATATATATATATATATATATATATATATATATATATATATATATATATATATATACGTGTGTGTGTGTGTATGTATGTATGTATGTATATATATATATATATACAGACATATAAAGAGAATCATTTGCATATGACATATTCCGAGGAATGTTATCAGGAATTTCGAGCCGCTCAGCAGAGACGTACAGACTCTCATGATCGAGCATTATGTTTCATGGGACATTGACACTTTCATTATAAAGTCACAATGAATATCAGACGAAACAGGTTCTTAATCCATCACATTTAAGTGCAACTTTCTTTGCATACGTTGCTAGAAGTTCGTGTGCGATTTGTAGGTACGAATAAGTTATCCTATGCGCCGTCTGAATTCGATGCGGACTTGTTGCCTGACAGAGACATGTTAAAGTTAGAGAAACCAAAAGTATCTAAATTAATGAAAGGAACAGAATATCCATCACTTCCGCCTAACTGGAGCTGTCCCGGAACTGCTGGAAGCAGGCACCAAACGCAGATCTAGAAAGCGTTAGATTACCTGATGACTCGCAGGACACAGTGATTAGAAACCCATAAGCTCTCGAGATGAACTTCTGTAAGCTAAGTTAATCTATATTCATGGAGTATAGCCAGAAATTTCCACTGGCATTGCCAATTAACGGGTACCTCCCGATGGAATACAATGTGAGATAGGGCACGTCGCCCTTGAAGCAAAGAGCAGTATTGATGGTAGAGAGAGAGAGAGAGAGATAGAGAGAGAGAGGAGAGATATAGAGAGACGAGAGAGAGAGAGAGAGAGAGAAGAGAGATAAAGTTCTCAGACACTGAACTACTAGTCTAAACGGTGTGGTTATTATTCAAACAAAATAAAACAAAAAAATAATAATGAGCAATTAAATCACTGACAATTGCCTGTTTAATTTTTTCTTTTATTTTGAAACTTATTTTTTGAGCTGGATGACGCCATTTATATATATATATATATATATATATATATATATATATATATATATATATATATATATATATATATATACGCACATATGTATATATGTATATAAACTGCTCCATTAATTGTCATATTATAGAGAGTTCAACGGAGTGTGCTGAGAAGAAAGAGGTGGTGGAAGGCTTCGACAAGCAGTGGTGTGTTTAGGAAATCTCTGATGTGGCAAAGACCGATCAGCGCATTACTTAGATGGATAAACTGTGGAAGCTGACGATACGAGAGGGTGCAAGTCGAAATGATTACGTAACCTATGTTCGTATGTTTACCGAAGGCGGGTCACGCGGTCCTATATGTCACAAAGGAATACAAATAGAAAACCTTCTGGAACAACTAAGTGTGTCCGTGTGTGCGTGCAGAAGGGCCAGTGCAATCGGAATATAGTGGATTATCCGACAAAAGTGATTTCTTTTGGTCCGGCGACAATGGGTGAGACGAAAGCCGATAAGACAGTGCACGAAGGTCCAGTAGAGAGGCGAGACAGCCTTTTGGTGAGTGGTAATGCACTATTATTAATGCAGTGAACGTTTTACCTATACCCACCTTCATTCATGTTTTTTTCCCATGTATGCATAGATTTCTTTTTACACCGCGCTCTAAAACACGTGACTTTTGTTTCTCCTCAGATATTTGGTATAGTCACGTGAAAAAGCGATTTTTGACACATTTAACTGTTGCTTTGGCCTTGACTGACTATAACATCCCGCAGGTTAATTAATGTGACGAATGTGGTGTCATATCGGGATAATTAATACGAGGATTATGACATTTTTGATGAGGAATAAGACGTTTTATGCGCGGGCAGATTTAACTCACCTATGGCTTAATTACTAGAAGTAAGGACACTTGATGCCCTTAACTTCTTTATTCATTTCCTCAATATATATATATATATATATATATATATATATATATATATATATATATATATACATACATACATACATACTACAGACACACGGGAGCGCAGACATATGAGGTTCAATAGGTCCATAGATACTTCAGATGTAGGCCAAGATTTATTATCATAAAACGTTTTGCACATCAATTTTGTGCATCTTCAGTGTGTTAAAAGAAAAATACATATATTAAAAACTAAATATAAGGATTCGCAATAGTATTTATGTTAAAATGCAATAGAAATGTAAATAGGTAAAAAAGAGAAGAAGAACCACTGCGGTACCAACCAACCAGTAGAGTAGAAGGAAAGCAAGGAATGACTTTTGAGAGAGCCAGGTCCAAGACGTTGACTATGCCAGATGTAGAGGTGAAGCCGAAGTGTTGTTATTCAGTGGGGGAACAAATCTTTTAATAATTAACGATTCCAAGGTAGTCAGGTGGTCCGGGTCTTTAGTGTAACCTATAATCGTGAAATGTTGTTTCGATACATTTATTTTGCATTTGGCGGCATGGTTATTGATATTAGAAAATTCAGGATTCCTAAGTCTCTGACCTGTTCTATAACTGAAAACCCTTATGGCTACGAAATCTCTTCTGCAGTAATCTTCGAGTAGATCCCACGTAAGTTGCAGGGCATCCTGGGCATGTGAATCTATAAACAACGTTGGATCTCATAAAGTCCTGCAGACGATCTTTGAAATTAAAAAGTGAGCCAATTTTGCATGGATTGTTTGATATTAGTTTGATTTTGAGACAGGGAATTTCATGTTCTATTATTGTGTGAGCCTGAGAGAAAACTTCGAGTCTGTTATATGGAATCCATGGTTGGATATAGTTACTAATTTATTAATTATATTATGTACAATGTCCTTGGGATAGGAGTTTTTCTGAAAAAAACTCCTATCCCAAGATTTGCCAGTTCGACGAGCATTTCACATCTCTATAGACTAGCGTGTATATGGTATTCATTTTAAAGGTTTTAGAAGTTATTAGCTAATCCCTTGAACGTCTTTTTTCGATATACTGCAGTCGTGAACTCTGAATTGACCCTATTGTCAAAGATGTCCAGAAATGGTAATTTGCTTTCATTTTCTATCTCCATTGTGAATTTAATGTTGGGATGTTGTAAGTTAATATGATCCAAAAATTGTGCTATTTGCCATTGATATCTGAAAAGTGCAAATGTGTCGCCAACGTATATTCTGTAATAGACTGGTTTACAAGAAATAGGACAATTGTCTAAAAATTCTGTTCCCAAATATGATATAAAGAAGTTGGCAAATATTGGCCCAAGCGGCGACCCCATAGCAACTCCATCGACCTGCGAAGAGTCGTTGATTAAAAATAAACATGGTATTTTGCACAGCAAGTTCAAGAAGTTGTTTAAAAAGTGGTTTACAGTGTCATCATTAATGAAAATCTTATTCAAAATAATATCTATGGTTTCCTTCGTAAACAATGATACCACATCAAAACTGGCCATTTGGTAGTCTCCGTCCTGATGAATGATTTGTTCCTGAAATTGATATCCATTTTTTAAAGTGTTTTCGTTAATGGAATATTCAGTTAATAGTAATACTAAGAATTTGGAGTTTTAGAAAGATGGTCTAACCGGTGTGCCTGTAACATATTATTGTTGGTAAATAGCTGCATTTATTACTCCTTAATTTTTTACTTTCCTTAATAGCCCATGAGCCAGGCAAGATTTGACTACCATATTGGGGGACTATTAACCACTATGTTTTTCAGTAAGCTTGGTATATGGGTTGTATGAAAATATGTGATGGACATTGCAGAAGCCCAGCTTAATAGCATTTTGGCGGCCATCTTTAAAGATGGCTGCCCTAACCAATAAATTATTATGTATCTCCAAAGAATGCTTCTTGTTCACTTTTAATTCAGTAGAAACAATGCCTAATTGTTATAAATTTGTTGTATATAACATAATGCATCAAATGGCATACTTTTGGGGTGGTTATCTGTTATTTATTTGTTTATATCCAGTAAAAATTGTGAAAAAAAATATTATTTTTCTCTAATTTTTTACATTATTTTGTGCGAATAGTTCCATTTTCATTATATTTTTTTCATGTTTTGCTCATATTCAACCTCTGAATATTGTTATTTGTTGAAATATCAAATGGTCACCATGTATTTCTCTGTTCACAGCTTTGTCAAATTAAAAACTAGTGTCATATACATTTATACGTATATTGATATGTATATATACCATTACCTATATATTTAAGTCATTCATTTTGTTCATATTTGCTCACTTATTCAATGCTTTGTCTTTTTTTGTGTTTTGAGAGAATTTAGAAAAGAATTAATAAATATTTATAATTATTGACAC
>NC_087203.1:19307042-19309542 GCF_015104395.2 Macrobrachium nipponense
CCGTGAGTTTTCAGAGTGTCGGAAAGATTACCATTTCAGATCCCGGCAAGGTTTCTTTACACGCACTAATATATTCGAAGTTACGTTTCGCTCGAGAGTTTGCGTGCAAGCTGATATTACGGGTGAGCGAGAATTCTGTTGGGTCGCATGGATTATTTCTTGATTCATGAGACAAGTGATTGGTTCTTCAACGTACGTTACTGTTCTATTTATTGCCACCTTTTTGTCCAAAACTAATTTTAAGGTGTTAGAAGACTTATAGAATTTTCCTTTGATATGCACGCCGTGTTTGGCAGGGGCTAAGGTAATGTTTTGAGTGCCCATAGACGGGTATCCTATAATTACAGCGGGATACATATCAATGTTGTACAACGAAAAGGTATCGGAAAACGTACGCTTACCGACCTTGTACTGGACATGAGTTACTCCTACCACATTTAATTCATTATTTCCTATACCCGAGAGTCTTATTTCGTACTTTTCTATAGGGAAGTTTGAAAACAACAAATGGTGAGTCCGCAAATCCATGATATTACGTGGACTACCAGAATGAAAAAATAATGTGAAGGACTTGTGTTCTAAATTTACTGCATGTAAGGTTGGGCGTAACTCATCTTGACTTATAATTGTGTGAATTTGTTGCAATCTACGGGAACCTGCACTGATTTTTTTGTTTTTTGGATACGGCGTGTGTTTCATAGGAAAATCAATTGCCTCACAATAATCTGGTAAATAATTAAATTGATTATTTGATACAAAAGATGTTGATATGAATGACCCAACATCGTCCTCTCCCCCCTTGGAGCTTACTACGTGGTATTTGCTTTGTTTTGCACACTCGGAAAATTCGTCTGACCTTGCGAGTTCTGGCTAGACGGCCCAGGAACTGTGTTACTTGAAGCGCGATTTGTTTGTTTCTGCTGTTGAACAGCATTGCTGTTTGCCTGCTTCTTTTTAAAGTACTGAGGATTCTTCTTTTTGCTTTCATTGGCAACTGTTTGCGTGTTTCTAGGATTCTGCTGTTGATTCCGCGAGAAGCATCGATTATATGAATGAGTGGAGCTGTTATGAATTTGAACAAAACGCGTCCGACAGTCTGAAATCATGTGACCTGGCCTTTTGCAATTGTAACAAGTCATCCCTGCTGCTTGATTATTATTAACCACGTTTACTTGTTGTGGCTTATTCTCATTTTTTGCAAAAACTTGAGTAAGCAAGGGATCAAGGTCAGTACATTTAGACATGTGTTTTTTTATCTGTTTATACACATGTAGTTCCGTACTGGCGGGCGTTTTGTCAAAACACAGCACTAAAGCTTCAGGCAACATGACTGTCATACAAGTCAGATATATCAACCGTATGACATCTTTCACGGCGATATTGGATCTTGTAACCCACGCAGAGTTACTTAAGTTATCCTGATATTCATTTAGCCGGTCGGCAATTACTGCCGCCCGTTCCACAACATTAAGCTGAGTCATAGAGGCTTGGTTAAGGATGTTCCTTAAAGCCAGCACTACGTCTAAAGCCTCTTCACCGCCATATATATAGCAAGTAGCCTAACTTTGAAATCGTCCCATGTAACCGCCTCTTGGAAAGAGACTCCTCTAAGATATGCACTTGTATCTCCTTTAGCAAAGTCTATGAAGCTTTAGGCTTCCTGTAATTGTACAGATGGGTCTGTGATGCCTTTTGCATTTAAATGAGCGTCTACTGATGAGATCCATGACTCAACTTTTTGAGGCAGGAACCCATTGACCCGACCTTGAAAATGGACTATTGCTGACCTCGCACTGACGAGAGTAACCACAGGATTGGGGTTACCCGGTGCGGAAGAGCCAGCCACAGTAGTTGCCATGTTAACTTTTACTTTTTCTTATCACTACGATTCCTTACGATCCTATCAAAGTATCTATAAGAGTACACACGACCACTGCGTAAACGCATATGCAATATAAAATAAAAATGTGTTGCAAATAATAGGAAAGACCCCCAAAATGATAATATTAATACAGATAATGTGATAAAGATATTTTCCGGAGAACTCCTGGAAGAAAAAGGGATTAGCAACAACGAGAAAAAAAAATTCTGCGGGCGAGAATTCGTGGTTGAAGATTGATTCCTGTAATGAATGAAGATTAAGATTGCGTATAACTCACCCCAGGAATACTGGACGATCGACTCGTGATGTAAAACACTTCGCTGATAAAACCTGAATGGATAAAGGATGTACTTAGCTTTGGTATATATGCGGAAAGAATGTTGACGTTTTGATGACGTCACAGCCTCTCTCTCTCTCTCGCGTTGCAGGAAGAAGTGTTGTTGTCGTGATGACGTCAAAGCCTCTCTCTCTCTCTCTCTCGCGTTGCAGGAAGAATTGTTGTTGTCGTGGTGATTGCTTCTCTTCCCGTTGATGATCCGATGCTGCTTCACGTCCGGTTCGATTCTTGAAGATATGTGATGAAAGTCGTTCACTAAATGTCGATGTTGATGCTCGAAT
>NC_087203.1:19314542-19317042 GCF_015104395.2 Macrobrachium nipponense
CGTGGTACAGATCTACGCCTGTCTCACCATGGACTAAGGTAATTGAACGTAAACATTAGTTCTATAGGACCTTCACCCCTGTTTCTAGCACTCATAACTATTTTCAGCTATGTTTTCTGTTAATTCTCATTCCTAGAATTCTTGTCTCCCTATGAGACACCAGTGAGTGATTTAGTGTGAAATAGTGATATCAGTGATCATACTTTGCTACTTTAAATTGAGTTATTCTCAAACACATTTCATGTAATATCGAAGCGTTGATATCCTAAGAAATCTTACATTCAGAGTAAATTTACGCCTACCACTACTATTATTTCACTGTCGAATACTTTGCAGATCCATGTAGACTGCCTCAATGTGTGCCTGCCGCTGTAGATAAACAGTGCTACTCACCTCACTCTGACAGTGCCGATCTCGGGGTGCCATACCCCTGAATGCCTGCAATACTCATGCTTGCTTTCAGTGCTCCAAGGCATAGTGTTATTTTGTATTGCTAATTTTAAGTTTTCGATCTGTACTTTCATTCACACACGTGATCCCATGGGTAAGTGTTTTACTTACATATTTGGTGGCACTTTTACCAAGATATTGTAAATAGTAGTGTTAAAGTTACAAGTGCCATTGAGCCAGACAGAGCTCCTGTAATTGTATATCTTCTGATTGCCCATTTTAGACATTATTTTGATTTTTGAACAGATTATGCATTATATTCCTTCCTTATCTTTGGAAAGTAATTCTGATTGTTCTAATAAGGGCTCTATTCTAATTTTCTGTTCATAGTCTGTGTGCCATTAGTCTGGGAAAGTGTAGATTGCACAAACGAAATAATTTAGAAAATTAAGATTTTTGGATTTGATGATTTATGTATGCATGTGTGTATTAATGTATGTATGTATATCGGCATTGAACTTGGATTTGAAAGGCATCGAGTGTAACTTTATCTCATCGACCTCATAAACTTTTGATTAGAACCTAGTATTTTTCATTTTTACCCCTTCTCACCCCCACCCCATCCCTTCCTACTGGGGCTGAACTTTTACTTAAAGGGATCTGGAGTGTCACTACTGACCTCAGCGACCTAAAAAACTATGGTTTAGACATGATATCTGTCGTTTTCCGTTATTTTTACATGTCACCCCTTTCCCACCCCCACCCCCTTTGGTACCCGTAATGTATTACGCCACAGTATTCTTTTTCAGATAGTGTATCATATATATACCAAAGCAAGGTATGATAAACCTGTAAAGTTACTTTAGTTATAAAGTCTACGGGTAGAGCCAGCCCTGTATCAGGGAAGCCCTTCCGTCCCCAACCCCCTTTGGTGCTAGTAATGTCTTACCCGGCACTGTATGCTTTTCTAGGTGATAAGTTATATGTATACCACGTTTGTTTGAAATTGCTCAAAGCGTTTCAGAGATATGCTGGAACACACTTACACACACATGAGACATCCATTTATTAATATATTATATATAATAATATCTATATATATCCTATATATATATTATAATATATTTATATAGATTATATATTTATATATAATATATATATATATATATAATATCTTCTATATATATATATCTATCTATATATATATATATATATATAATATATATATATATATATATATATATATATATATTATATATATATATATATATTTATACCATTATATGATATATATATATATACTATGAATATTATATATATACCTTGATAGGATGTTGATAAACATATATGATTCAATGCTACAACGACAAAGAAAAAAGGAGAAGGAAGAGGAGTACCAAAGAAACAGGAAAACAAATAAAAATCGATGATGGGGCATGGCAAAAATAAAATGATGGGGAATGACAGAAATAAAGGGCGGAAGCTTTTCACTTGATTGGAAAGTGCTCTCTTTTCAATTGCGCTGACACAGTAACAAGATTATTCGAAATTTTAAGACTGAAATCACGTAATTTCAATTCTTTGAATATGGATTTCAACAAAAACTGTTATTTCCGAACTTCCTTTGCTATCATTTGTTAGATCTGTTTGAAATATTTTTTTGGAATTTTTTTATTAGGCAAGTGGAGTAGATTGTATTTCCAATAATAGAACGTTAGGTGTATTCTGTTTATGTCTTTTGGCGAATCAAATGATTTGGGGATTCAACACCTTTGAAAAAAAGAGAAACTTTATATGTCAATATAATTCTTGAAATACGTAGTCGCATCGTCGGACTTTAATCATAAAATTTACATTGTAAAGGAAGATTACATAAAATTTATAGATGAAAATAGACTAAAAGATTGATTTAATCAGTCATCACAAGAATTTTGTAGCTTAACTCTGTAGAAAATGTTAAATATTCTGTAAAAAAACATTCCTGAAAGTAATGACAACACTGAAGAAGACCTCTCGACTGTGCCTGTGATATAATTTCTTTTGTGACCAAACACAGATGCCCAAATTTAACGACTGTGAGATAAAATGAACTAAAGTAATCTCTGCAGGT
>NC_087203.1:19322042-19332042 GCF_015104395.2 Macrobrachium nipponense
TTTTTATGTTCTGAAATCATGTACTATTAAAAGTTATCAATACACGTAATCATTCTCTTTCCCTCTCGCTTGAAAAATGTTATTTTATTAAGATTTTTGTAGAAAAACTAGTCCTAAAATTAATTGATCTCATCCATTTTGCATCTTGTTCATCAGTAAGAGAAGGTCATCTTGATATTAGACAACTTGCATTGGTTGTATTGGAACCGTTGCAAAGCAGGTTCAGTTTTTACTCTCACTCTCTCTCTTCCCGACCGAGGGAAATATTCATTTTTACATTAACATAAGATCTTGTAGTTACATGGTCCCTTGTAACTTTTTAGATTTATTTCATATCTTAATAGCATAGTGGTTATTTATGGAATATGAAGAGACAGTGCAAACAAGTTTTTGTAACGGTGCCTGTGAAAGTGTCTAGTGAATTTGGAAGCTGCACAAAAAAAAGAAAACTGGTACCAGGTAATGTGTTATTTCAAGTTTTAAGTGCACTCAGATATTTAGTGTTTAGATAAAGTTATTTAACTTTTTGTAAATTGCAAATTTTTTTGCCCTGTAATTAATTCTTTTGCAATGTTTTTTGAATGTTTCTTTGTACTTACTATTTTCTTTAAGTTTTTACCTTTTTGGTGCTTTTCAACACCTTTGTATTTACATATTTTTTTCATTCACAATTTGATAGATTAACTTAGTCGTTTCCTATTTTATTTAGGTAGAGTGTTAATTGTGCTGTTTTCATTCTTTTTTCTTGAAGTGAGTTAGAACCATGGTAATACTTAGACTTTTAAAGTTGTTGATGGAGTGATGCCTTTTATTTAATTTAAATTCATATAAGATTACCTCACACTTGTTTTAATGAACTTAGTCTGATTTCTTGCATGATTAATAAGTTTTTAAGGGATCACTGTTACCTTTAGAATAATCAGTCGTAATTTACCTGTGATAAAGGTTCAGTTATCTGGCTGTTGTGAGGTAACTATTTTTTCGGTTCGTTAAGTATTTGATACCATGATACTTGTATTTGCTAAGTCAAATATATATAAAAATATATATATATATATATATATATATATATATATAGTATATATATAATATATATATATATATATACTATATATATATATATATATATATATTATAAATATATATATATAGTCTATAGTATATATATATATCCATATATATATATATATAGTATATATATACTTTATATAGCCTATTTATCCCCCATATATATATATCTTCCACTCTCCCTTTCACTGCTTTACATTCCCCTTCTTCTATTAATCCCCCTCCATCCATCAGCCCATTCCTACCCTCCATCCCTACCCTTCATCCTCCACTCTCCAACTCTCCTATCCAAATTTTCAAAATTAAGTGACCCAACAGGTCATGGGTTGTTTTGTGTATATATAATATGTTTTTCAATGAATTTGCAGATGTGCTTTCTGTGAATAATCGAAGAGAGAGGAGAGAGAGAGAAGAGAGAGAGACGAGAGAGAGAAAGAGAGACGAGAGAGAGAGAAGAGAGAGAGAAGAAGTTTCCCCCCATTTATTTTTTTTTTTTTTGGTTAATTTTCAAAAAACGTTTTATAGCCAGGTTAACGTTAAATTATATATTTATTGGTCAACCAAAATTTTCGAAGCTGTCCCCCCCCATAAAAATATTGCCAGACCACATGTTATCATATACATGTTGTTTCTAAATGGAAACTGTAAACTATTTTTTTCCTTTGCTTTCTGGGGTTTCTCGTGACGATCTGCATGTACAGAGCATATACTGAAAATATATCATCTCACGTGTTTTGTGTGAAATTTTATATGAAATAACTTTTGTGTTTAAATGTTGCGTTAATTAAGCCGCAAGACTTTGTAAAGAGACACCCGAAAATCTCAAGTGTAGTTTTTTCTCTGTAATGGACAATAGATTTCTCTTTCGTCGTTTACTTCAATCGCAAAAAGTTTTTCCCCGTTTGTGTCTGAATGTCTGATTTATTGTCCCACTCCCTGAAATGCATGAGTTCCTAGAAACTTGATTGAATTTTATCTCCTCGGGATTATTTTAAATATGTGTATGTACTTTTACTGACATGTATTTTTTTCTACATCCATTTTCTACCTCACTTTAATCTTAATTTTTTTTTTTTCAAAACAGAAACCACCCATTAAGCTAACTCTACTAAAGTCCTATGAAATCTACAGTTTACATCCTGTAACCTACTTTCTCGGTTTCAGAAAATGACCAATAATAATCTTCATTTACCCGTAGGCATATAATGATTAGGTCAAGTCCCATAGTGATGCACTTTACATGCGTGATCCTGTATCTACGTTTTTATTCTCTATCTGTCCCTGATGGACTCTCCAGGCTTAGATTCGAACGATTTTGTCATTTCTGGAATCAGTCATAATATCGCCCCTTATAGGCCAGTTTGGCAATTGGGACACAATTACCCTGTCTTCTTCCAAACTTCTACAAGAAGTAAATGAGCAGTTCTTTTATAATTTGGTTCACTTATAGAGATTCCACAATTCTATTAATATCCTTCCATGTTGTTTGCTTATCCCCCAAATAACGCGTTTCTTTCTTCATTATTTACTTTCACTAATATTTGTCGTCAACCATTTTCTTGCTTACCTTCAAATATTTGCTTCAAAAAGGTCCTTTATAGAAGTTTGCGTTCCCCACATTTTTGCTTTTGAACTTGAGTACTTTTAAATGAAGTAATCATCTGTCTGGAGTTGCTGGACTGACCCATGCAACAATTATTTTCTGTTTCTTTTTTGCATGCTTATCTTTTTGCTCTTATTTATTCTTATTCTTAACAAAAATTATCTCTAGTAATCTTTCGCTATCCTCGTGATTTTATTCTCATTTCCTAAGTCATTTTAACCATTGCCCTTCATCCACTGCTTCCGCGCAGATTAAGATTTCATACGTTGGAAGACTTGAAAAGCATCTCCCTCGAATGGAAGTAGATTCTAGAGATATAAAAGATCTCTCTCTCTCTCTCCTCTCTCTCTCTCTCTCTCTCTCTCTCTCTCTCTCTCTCTCTCTGCAGATTAGGGTCAAGCGTAGATGTTGACCTCATAGTCGCCTGATGAGTAGCCACCTACCATCCATTAAAGCGATTTCTCTTTCCCGTGACTGTGATGAATATAAGTGGGATCTTGAGAAAATGTTGCTGAATATCACCGAGTACATGAAGTGTTTGGCCCTATAAAACCAGCGACATTTTTAGCAAAATTTAAATGTTAAAATATCTTTGTTTTATTACAGTCAGCTAACATCTGAGCCTTTTATAGTGGGAGCTCTGAAGTGAGAACATGAGAAATATTTAAATCAAAATTATCATTCCATACCTTATTAGTTTAATTGCGTATTATTTTAATGATTATAGGTCACTTTCATAACGAATCGTTTCTTTTGAATTGACTAGTAGTTAGCCAACCTCTGAGCCATTTACAGATCGGGATCTATAGAGTGAGTATGAGAGAACTTATATTTTATTTGCCTTGTGATTACAACAACCTTCTACTTATACGCAGCTGTATTAACAACACTTTTTTTTATTTCACTTAGTGCGGTTATTACTATCTAATCTACGAAGCTATGCAGAAAAAAAAGAGGTAGAAATGCTTATAAGATGAACAGAGATAATGTTTTAAATGTTTTCACGAATTACCACCAGTTCATTTTCTTAGCGACACATTTTACTGCTGTCTGTAGAACCTTATTTTGAGATATATTCAGGCGAATATTTAACAAAGCTATAACAATTAAAAGCGTGAAGACTGCGATCTCATAAATGAAATAGTTTTGCAAACATCGTTAAACAATGGAAGCAGTATTTTACTTTTGTGCGGTGAAAGAACTGACAGGTATTGTTTGTTCTCCGATTTATTTTATAGCCTTTTCAGGCAGGAGGGCTTTAAAGTGAAAAATCTCATATTCCTCCATCCCTTTTATCTTCATCGAAAAAGAAAGAAAAAAAAGAGAACATATAGCAGAAAGGCTATTTCAGCTGACCGAAATCTGTCTCCCCAGTATTTTAATTTGTGCCAGTATGCAGAAATCAATGGTAGTTTTTTCCACCTAATAATTTTCATTGGGTCTAAAGTTGAAACCAAACTTTTATTTTTCTGACAATTTCATAGGTGTTCAAAAGAAATTTTTCGCTATATTTACACCAATTTCCTTTATTGTAATGGTGAAGCAATATGGCAGTAAAGAGCAATTCCTCATAAGTGTAGGTGATACAGTCATGATATAAAACTCCAATTTCCGGTAATATTACTGTACCAAGGAAATAATCTCCATACGTCATTTTTGTTTTACTCTTCCACAGTAAGTCCAGATTATCATACTAACATGTAAGATTGACCAAAAACTCGACGCATTCTTTAGTAAAATGAAATAATTGAGGAGTTCGTAACTCCAAACTAAAAGATGAATAACATATCGCTTTTCTAGTGATGATCAGTAGCAATTTAATTTTTTCATATAAATCTCTCTCTTCTCTCTCTCTCTCTCTCTCTCTCTCTCTCTCTCTCTCTCTCTCTCTCTCTCTCTCTCTCTCAAAATATAGACATGGAAAAAGGCGATCCAGTACTCACTTTTCCCACAGTCTCTTGGTTAGAAATAAATCGTACATCCATTTTCCCTTGTTCCAGTGAACACTTCTTAAATCTCCTGTCGGGAACCGTTAGTCATTTTGAAATCGCTTATAAACTTTAAAAGAATTTACCTATGAGAAAAGCAAAGCTATATGACTAACTATTCAATACAAATAAATGTGCCTTTACATTTTCTATTTTTTTCTTAAAAGTAAATTTCTTGCGCAAAAAGCGCATGAATGAAACTACAAAATGAAATTGTTTTTCATTATCTGAGAATTCTAAGAATATCTTTCTACCAAAGTTGCCGTTTGAATTTGGAGCTCAATATTTTCGTAGCAGTTTACTAATGGAATAATGCCTTCTATAAAATTCAGTTTTTTTTATTTCCAAAAAATAAACTATGTCAATTGGACATAAATTTGCAAATGAAGTTTAAAAAATCCACTGCCAATTTGTTAATTATTCTATAATGATTTGCTATGAAAAAACAATGGGGTAGCAAAATTTATTACAAATGACATTTTTTTGCTGAAAGTTCAAGAAACCGAAAACACAATAAACTAGACAGAGTGTTAGCTGTTGGGAGAATGATAGCAGATATACAAAATTAGCGATTAAAGCCATCAAAAAGTTCCTCTCTTCTATACCACCTAGGTTCTACGCGTTTCAGTTTCTCGTTATGTTTTCACAGAGGCGCACATATCTCTCTTCCTGACATTATTTTAGGATTATTTTCCATAGACACTTTTTCTTAGAACTTCCATTTCTCTTTAGGAAGTAAGGAAAATGTTTGGTCCTTGGAATTTGGTAGCAGATTTACTCTCGACACATCCATATATGATACAAATTATACTAAACTACTTTGATTAAAAGCGAGGTTTATAATAGCAAGATGACTTGGGTTTAAGTAGAACAATTATATTTAAGGTGTGAATACGAGTTGATGGTATAACTGTACACTTTGGATTAGAAAAAAAAAACATTAAATCATAATTAAATTGCGCTAATATTTGGTTCAGTATGTTGATGAATAGGTATGTTTATAAATTTTGTTTGTAAAAGTAAATAATAAAAATTTTAAATCTTGAAAAGATGATGCACGATAGTATTAAATTTTTATATATGAAAATTCTTCTATTCTTAATGTATAGTTAACTCTAACAGAATTTTAGAAAGAATACCATATCTTCCGTTACTTTGTTAAATATTAATCACTTAAAATATATTTCATGAATTGGTGCTCCAAATGTCTCAAGATCAATTGAAGTTACAGATATGTTCGTACGTGTATAATTTCGTTTCCCCTGCTATGTTTACTCCAAAGGAAAACGTAGGTCCTTATTTTGAGTAAGTTTTTGTGCTCTCGAGTAATAACGTTACTGGCTTTGTTTAAAGTTTTAAACGTATTTCTGCTACAAGTTTCGTACGACTGTGTGTGTGTGGGTGCGATATACTATTCTGTTTTTCGCCGGTGCAACTTTCCGAGTTACAATAGACACAAAAATAATATTGTGTAAAAGAAGCAACAACAGCACAGTCACACACACACACACACACACACACAAAGCACTATGTAGGTAATGTAGACATATATAATATACAAAAAGTGTTCAGAATAGATTATACACTCCACGTGTTCTGAATAAGATTTCTTCAACTACTGGTGTGGTTATACTACATGATACCAAATCATTGTGACTAACAAAATAATAAAAGCAAGCAAGTATAGCGTAAGATTCACATTATATTTATTGGTGATCTTCGAGCAAAGAAAGAATATAGTAATTTCGCTGATACTTTAATCTCAACAACTGACATTCTTTGATGAGCAATCTCTTTCTTTCTTAACCGTCTAGCATCATCCAGTAGAGACTCGCTCGTCCTCCGATCTGTCTGGTTCACTTGCTCTGCCTTCTTCCTTGTCGAAATTCACTTGGTAGGTTCTCATTTCGTCATTGCTCATTGAACTTCCTTTAGTTTGCAAAATTCTCCTTTTATGATGAGTTACATAATGAAGATAATATCAAATGTTTCATAACCTGTCTTATTCGTTTGCACGAAACTGAACAGCTGTACACATTTTTAACTGTCCTAATTTATCGATAAATCATATGTGAAATAGTAATGCTTCAGGCTTCTAATCGTTCCTTAACCATTGATAGATTACGTATTTCTTGCTGCGTTTCCTTAGCCTTAATTGCTAAAATGGCAAATTAATCCAGACAGACCACATTTTTATCATTACTTCCTACAAGAAAATAGTATCCCATTCAGACTTTGAACTCCGTAGGGGGGTAGTGTAGTCAGTTCACCTCGCCAGGTGTACTTGAGGCATTACGTAAGTTCTATGCAGTTTCCCTTCGGCACCTAGCTACACACCCTTACATTATTTTTATTGTATCTCCATTCATATTCTCTTTCATCTAGCTTGCTATCCACCCTCTCCTAACATTTGTTTCATAACGTAAGTGCGAGGTTTTCCTCCTGTTACACCTTTTAAACGTTTCAACTTTGTTTCCCTTTAAGCGCCGAATAACTTCAAAGGTCCCAGCGCTTGCCCTTTGGCCTAATTTCTTTTTTGCATTCCTATATTGCATTCGAGACACTTGTTCTACAAATATATGCGAGAATATGAAAACTCGAATTCATATATAACGTATTTACTCGTTACTCGCTAATCCTGCTTTCGATTCAGATTATGAGTTAGGATTTTTTTTTCATAATATGACTAACAACTGATGCGACAGCCATCTTGTAGAAGGCTGCTTAAGAAAACCATTGGTTGCATATGCCAGCACACCAGTAACGACGCCTACTTCTGCGAAAAACTTCATGCTATATTACTAGGCTGCATATCACAGCCAATTCAAGGGTGAGGTCAAGGCCATGAGGAGAATAATTGACAGCGGTGCGACACTTTACTTAAAAAGATGATAGATACAGAAAATGCCACTGACTTTAATAGGAATTGTATAAAAAAATATGCTCATATAATATATATATATATATATATATATATATATATATATATATATATATATATATATATATATATATATACACTTGTGTGTGTATCTGTCTGTATGTGGCCATTAGGTGTTCAACATTACGGTTTCTTTTAATTCTTCAGATTAAGGTTGTTCCATTACTGTGTTGGTATCTATATTGATAGTTAGACCGATAAGCCGGGATTAATCCTTCGACGTAACAAACGTGAATCGAGCGTTGCGGAACTCAGCCCCGGCATCTACTACATTGGTTGACTGCCCCTTCCACAGAATTCAGGGAAGTGAAAAAGATTTTTCATGTTTGTTTCTTCAGCTCTAAAAAAATGAAAAATAAAAAAAATAAAATATAAATAATAATTTCATGACGACAAAACAAGCAAAATAAAATCCATTCTGTTAAGGTGTTAAGATAAAAGAAAAATCATAATAAACAGTAATATAATAAATGTAAAATGGCATACATCGTTTATCATTTATTTTGTAGATATCGATAAGGAACCGATAATGTATAGTTATAAGAGAGAGAGAGAGAGTGAGAGAGAGAAATATTTTCTTGCCATCGAGTACTTGTATGTATATACAAGAGATGATATAAACTCAAAAGAAAAAGCTCCACAAAAACGAGTATGGTGCATTTGTGGTTGACCTGGCAACCTTTCCCCAAGAACCGACCTATTTGGATTCTTTCTGATCTCGGTCATTTCCGCAAGAGCAATTTGCCCCATTTTGTTGGATTGACTGACTCAGTCCAGTCGTAGTTCCTCTCTCCTCCTGGAACTGAACAATAATCAAACAGATTTCTGGACTAATCATTCTCAATTTTTTTTTTAACTGTGTTGTTCGATGAGTTTCCATTATTTACATTCGTCGCATTGAAATGAATATGACTTCTTTTTTTCTTCTTTTTTCACAGCGGCGAAGAAGTCAGGATAGTTGTTTTTAGAATAATACTAAAGTTTCTTATGAATAACTCATTTGGTTCTTCTGCATATATGTTTTACTACCAAGTATTTGAAATGTTTTAATAAGTTAATTTCGTAATTGGGAGGCCAAATTAATCATTCCTCTTTTGGCGTGTGCAGCATATATATATATATATATATATATACTAATATATATAAATATATAATATATATATATATATATATATATATGTATACATATATTATATATATATATATATATATATATATATATATATATATATATATGTAACATATATATATATATATATATATAATATATATATATATTATTATATAATATATATAACTATATATATATAATATTTATATATATGTATACATATATATATATATATATATATATATATATGTATACTATATATATATATATATATGTATACATATATATTATATATTGTTATACATATATATATATATATATAATATATATATATATATATACTATATGTTATATACATATATTATTGTATCATATTATATATATTATTTAATAATATTATATATATAATATATATATAATATATGTTACATATATATGTATATATTACTATATTTAATATTAATATATATATATATATTATTACTACTTATATAATTATGTAATTATAATAATACATTATTATATAATATATATATTATATTATATATATAACCAGCCTTATATATAAATATATATATAATATATATATATATAGAGATTATTACGAGTTTTTTTTTGTGATTTCGTTATGCAAAATTTATTTTAGTCTTCATCCTAAGCACCTATGAAGGAAAGTAACCCTACAGACTTCTGGCTCCAAGCTTATTTTTTATATTAACTCTATTGGCCGTATGCCGTTTTCATCTATATCTTAACCGTTGGCCATTTTCATCCAATAGAGTTATCCCTATTCCATTCATATCAATGTCAGCGCATAAACCCCCCAGGCAGACAGTAACGACCGTTAAGATCCCTAATTCATTGTCTTCTAATACATATTACATCCTGAACCTACCCAATCTTGCTAAAACGACTTCCTAATTCAACTTTTTCTTCATAACATCATAAGCTATCAAATTTGTTTCATTAAATACATTTTTAAAGAGCAGCATTTTGCATCTTCCTCGTTATGTTGGTCTATTGATATTCTCTTTGCCAATGAAAAATTATAGTTTCCTGTGGCTCATGAAAGATTGCGGTTTCCTGTGGCTCAAAGTCAAGAAATTGCAATAAATAAATAAATAAAAAAAATTGATTTCTAACCAAAATGATAACGACAGAGAAGAGGTTATAAGAGTCTGCGATGGTTCAAAATGAAATTCCAAAGCCTGAAGGTAATGGAAGCAAAAATCACCGAATCGAGCGAAACGAAAGTCGTTGATCTTGAAATATGGGAAGAACTGGCCATT
>NC_087203.1:19337042-19342042 GCF_015104395.2 Macrobrachium nipponense
GAAGATAGGAGAGAAGAGGTTTTGGTGGAGGATGATGCTTTTGATGGAAGGCAGTGGAGAGGGCGATCGAGCAACTGACCCCTTAATGTAGGGATACTGTTGGGAAAGAAGAAGATATATGTATATATATATATATATATATATATATTATATATATATATATATAGTATATATATATAGTGTGTGTGTATCTGTGTGTATGGATAGATGTGAAACTATAATATTGAGGATGCCATTTGTAAAGATGCGGTCTCCTTAGACGAGGTAGCCATTTCAACAATTATGGCTACGGAAATACAAAAATAAATAAATTAATAGGTAAGTAGATTAATAAATAGATAAATAATTCAATCAGGATTATAAACAAATGTACAAGAAAGCGGGTACAAAAAGATAGTCAACGATTAGCATTTCATGATGCACAGATATCAAGTAAATTTCGAAAGAATAATCGATTAATGAAGCATCTGATATACTCCATGATTAAGTTACTCAACAAGTATGGCAATTTTGTAAACTGGTGAAAAGTCTAAAAGGAATTTTAATTACCTAATGTGGATTGAGAGACTAGATGAATATCGACGAGGAAGGTATTAGAGATGACGGTAGAATAATTCATTAGACGTTTGGATGAGAAGCCGAGTGGTTGAAGCCAAAACAAATATTAGTGGCTGATGATCAAGTATGAGGGAAATGAACAATGAAATAAAATGATAGTGTTGAACCTTTGATAAAGGGTAAGTGTAAGATTTGCGGTATCCTTGCGTGATTTATTTTTTTTTCCGTCTCAAAGATGACGTTTTAATTAGCATAACTTAAGTACTTCTGAAGACATCTGAGTTTATGCAAATTACGTGAAACATGGACTTCCTAGTTTATCATCAACATTTTTTGTACAATTTTATAACACTTCAACAGTATTTACCGTGTCTGGCGTGGATATTATAAATGTATTTGTAGTTCGATGCGCGGAAAATCTTAGTTTCTAGGAACAGAGAATAGTGAATCCAGGTAAATTGCTCGAAATCAATTGCTCGAAAACAAATGCTCAAAAACAAAATGCTCGAAAGCAATTGCTCGAAAAATTATTAATCGAACTATCAATTGCTCGAAAGACAGGTTGATCGAAACTAATTAAAAATTCATAAATTTATTTGTCTTTATAATTAAAAAGCAAAGGAAAAAAAAAGTTATAATTCATAAATTAATTTGGCTTTACAATTAAAAACGAGGATGCGAAACTTTATTCGATACTTTATTAATATGAAATATTGTGAGCAACACTTCTTAAATATTCTTCAACATTTTCCGTGTCACTATAAAAAGATACAATATTCTGTAATCTTTGTGTACAATCACGGTATTTTTTTCTGCTTCCAGCTTCATTCACACCTCCGACAAATTGCTCGATTCGCATCTCCTGTAAACTTTGTTCTCGCCTTAAGGCATCTATAAACTTCCACATCGACGGATGACAAGCACTTACTTGATGTTGGAAACTGTTGTGCCATCCAGGTATCTTCAAAGTAATCGACCACTCCTTGAAGTTCAGCTGGGAAAATGTCGTTTTCTGTTAAAAATTCAAATGTTGCCACAACACTTGTACCGGTATAAACGCCAACGCAGATAATAGACGTGCTTTAAGAGCAAATTCAGCATTAGTGTCGTACATAGCCTTTAGTCCACTTCCTTGTATTTTTCTATAAAGGCTCTGACAAAAATGAAAAAAGCACCCACGAATTTTAGATCTTGGAAATTCTTGCTCAATTGCCTTAACCATCGCCAGTTCAAAATCGATCATTATAGTCAAAGGCTGGAATGTAGGAATTTTTTCTTTTAAAGCCACGAGGAACTTCTTATAGGTTTCTTCAGTTTTGTTAGGTAACAATGCGTATACAAGAGGCATAATTATACCCGATTTCACACCATGTATTGTATAGAGTTGACCAAAAATCGAGGGAACAGTTTTAAAGGTTCCGTCAGCATACCAGTGCTCCGATTGAACTAAGATGTCGAGATTCTTTTTTGTTGCAAAAATCAATATCCGAGCATTCGTTGGACCTGAGTCATAGACAAGAAATGATTCCTCTTTGTTTGTAGTTGTAAACTCTTCAGGGATATCCAGATCGAGAGAACTGTTAGGTAAAGCTTGTCATCCGTGTATTTCGGATGATTCTTTTCATATTTTCTACTGTAGGGAGCTTTACAGCTGCAGCACAACTTACATCTGCTGAGGAACATGATATAATATGTTGGGGTGTATCTCTACTATTCGCCGCATGTATTTTCCCCTTCTCCATTACTATAGCAGCTTCAATTCCACTAGCATCTCCTGCATGATTATGATTTCCACTTTGTTTCATAATGTTATCATCTACAGTAATAACACGAGCAGAGCATTTCCTTTTTTTGGACATTTCACATTTCCAATATATTTTATTGCTCACTGGTTTATCCTTTATATATAAGTAGCCATCTAAACACAATTTCTTCTTTCCTTTTTCGCTTTGTACAAAACTTAAATCCATCTTTATGGTTCGCAGTTTCTAACGAAAGTTATGGGAATAAAACAAGGAAAACTAATGAAATAAACAAAAGTTCAGATAACGGTTTAGAAAATGGTTTAATGGTTAAGATGATGATACTTTGTTAATGTTTATTGGCTTTCGCGCAGTTGATAGTTCGGCTTTCGAGCAACCTGTCTTTCGAGCAATTGCTTTCGAGCATTTTGTTTTCGAGCAATTGATTTCGAGCAATTTACCGAATTCCCAGAATAGTATATCATGCCCCACACGTACAAACAATACTTGTTAATGAAATAAGTTAATAACAAGTCAGTGATGTTTTTACTCGATAGCACGGAGGGGAACTCAAAACAAGGATTTGTTATATCCATCTAGGAAACGAAACTAATATTCAGGGAGAAGAGTTGACAGAAATACAAAAGCAGTTGTGTCATCCTATAATCTAGTGTACAGGAACATAAAAATTTCAACATATATTTGAATTATTTCAAGACCTTTTTTTTCGCAAAGGAACAGGATACATTGTTGACTTTTACAAGATTCCTTCAGAAAAAAGATAAACTTTGATAAATCTACGAGTTACAGATCTCAGTATTATTTCAGAACAACATGTGTCTACTTTTTGTTCTATTCTATTTGAATAAATACATATCCTGTATAGAAAACCTCTTTCCTTATACTAAAATTTAATATCAAAGGGTAACTTTTTGTATTGCACCAAACATTAATTGATATTACACTGCATTGACTTATGTTTTTAATCCAAACTAAAGGTATCTTTTCTTTAACCTTTAATGTAGCTTTAAAACAATATTTTCTTCAAGTGGCCGTACAAAAGCAAACGTCTCTTTTAACACTCAGTCTTGAATAAAATCCCTATTATTCGAATCATCTTGGCAAGTGCTGAGAGGACATCCGGTGTCGAATTTTGCAAACCAGCCACTTTCGTTTCCTGCAAGAGAAATGAAAGTTCTTGAAGAAAATTATGAAAACACAATGGGGATTTGAGCATTCGCAGAACGTAGAACAGAAGTAACTTGCTGAAGTGAGTGTTCAATGGATGTTTGGATACCTACGTTCCATTTTTCTAGTCTCTACGATTCTGTATTTCTTGTGTTTCTAAGAAAAAAGCACTGTTGCTATTTAAAAGATGTGGGTTTTGTAAGTTTTGCTACGTGGATGCGAGCTATTTACTGGACAATTTACAGCAAGCAGACGCATACGCATTTTAGTCTTGTAAATAATATACACAAGTTTTTAAAGTTAACTTTTTATAAAAGAAAAACTTGTTGAAATATGTAAAGGACAACATTAGTATAGGTGTGTGTATTATATATATATATATATATATATATATTATAATATATATATACATAATTTATATAATTATATATATATATATATATATATATATATATATATATATAATTAAATTCTCAGAGCAGAAAAACAACTAGATTTTTATTTCCAATATTTTTGTTAGTACAAAAAAAAAAAAAAAAAAAACTTCCTTGCAAAGAAAAATTAAGAATATGTATAAGGTTCATGTATTTCCCTCAAATAGTAAATCAGAGCATTTTGTTTTCCTCATACTTTAATTCCTAAGAAGTCCAATTGGAATTTCCATATGACTAACGGTTCCTGGCAAGAGATTCTAGATGTGTTCATCTGGAAAAAGGGTGAAGGATATGCGACTTTTTCTGACTGAGATATTGCGTTTAAATTAAATAACTGTCGAGGCTTTGTACATGACTGTATTTACAGTCATGTGCGTGTATGAGTGTGTGTGTGTGTGTTTGATGAGAGTGAGAGAGACAGACAGAGATAGAGGGGTGGTTGGGGGGAGAGTCATCTGAAAACTATGACTAGCTATTGAGAATCTTGGAAAAATTGGCGTCTACATTGAAAATAGATATTTGATATTGAGAATGTGCTACGCTTAAATGGAAAGTTCTCATCATTGCTATTATCCTTCACCATTGCAATATAAGATTTTTGTATGATAAGATGAGACACTATTTTAAATATTTCTGAAGTTATAAGAACCACAAAGAAGCTTGTTTATTACTTTAGTGAATAAAAACAGATTTGAGCGGAAACTACCGCTGATTGTTGCAAACCACCACACCTGAAAATACCGGGGAGACGATTTCGGTGTCGGCTGAAGGAGGAGATATCTGCGTATGCCATAAATTTCCTCGAAGGATTTAACGAGATCTTTGCCTCTGCCGTATATTTCTTTCTGTTTTAATTTTTTTGTTTTTTTTGTTTTTGTTGTTGTTTTGCTGGTGTTAAAATTGGTTGGGGGAAAATTAGATTTTTACCCCCCTTAAGCCCTCCCGCCTGAAAGGGCCATAAATCGAGAGAGAGCAGAACACTCTTCCACTGTTTTACGACAATTGCAACTAGATTTTGGCATCAGAGCACACTCTTCATGTTTTAGAAATATGAAACTTTTCTTGATTAGTCATCAAG
>NC_087203.1:19347042-19352042 GCF_015104395.2 Macrobrachium nipponense
AAACATATGAGTAAAATTTGAGTGGTAATTAATTACAGTAAATTAATAATTAGGTAAAATTCCCCATTCAAAAAATTCAAATAATTTTCCTGTAATTTCGCGCATTAGTAGAAATTAAAAAAATATCTGTGGAAAATGATTTTATGTATAACTGCACACAGTACACTACAGGAAACAGGACTGAAAGAATATTCTTTGCGGTCATTTTTAAACTAAGAGTTTTTTTTTTGGGTGTACGTGTAAATGAGTGCATTTATATAATCATATAAAACACGTCCATGAAAACCCCTTTAATTTTGCTAACTGCGCTTTATAGCCGAGGATAAGAATTTCCGGTGCTAAGTTCATGATGAAAGTTTTATTCAAATGATGTCCGGTAAATGTTTCATTCTGTCGATCCGTCTATCAAAACTAAGAAGTGATGAGGTAGGAATTCGCTGTATTTCGCAAGCGATGTATGGAGAGTCATATCAGTATTCTTTCATTCCGCATCAGTTCACGAGTAAACAAAAGCTAAAAAATATCGATCAAGTCTTCAGTTGTTACAGAAAATGGATACACAATAAACCTAAAAAAAAAATAAAAAAAAAATAATTAACTTTCCTTTTCAAAGAATCGACGGATAAATATGAAAGGACTTAAAATCTTAATAGATAAGAAATGAGGAGACATATAAAAAAAAAAAAAAAAAAAAGGACGAGAGCCCAAAAGATCCGCAACCGGTCGTGTTCTCAGCCATTTATTTTTCATCGATATAGTTGAATTTTATGACCGACTAATTGATAGAGATTGGTTGTTATGAGACCATTCAAATCACCTCGACGGGTTTCGGGTCTTCATTAAACGTTGGTGTAAATGTTCAACATGTTACGCAATCGGTAAATAAATACTACTAAAGAGGATTGGATGTGAAGAATTTTACCTGGAACCGGGATAGCATTTATATATATATATATATATATATATATATATATATATATATATATATATATATATATATATATATATATATATATAGATATATATATATATATATATGACAAGTCCTATAGTTATAAGCTTCATAGTAACTAACACATCCACGAAAAGGCGATACGCATCTCACAATAGTTTATTTGCCTCCAACATACGTAATCATGCATTGCACTACAAAACTAACATCAACGATGCGGATTTTAGAATATCTTCCAGGCAAGAAGAGATGGAGCTAACTACTTTAGAGTCAATCCTAACAAAGACTACCATCCCTTCATAAAAACACACAGACAACCTCCACACCGCTATTCATATGAAGACGAACCAGTCGTTTATTATATTTTGGTCTGCACTTCAACTTTCACTTTATCCCTCTTCCTCTTTTTTGATGTTAAATTTCTTTTTTTTTTTCTTGTCAGTTTAGGTAAATCATGGTGTTTGTCCCCTTATAGTGAATTGAAATTATTAATTATTTTTCCGTTCCTTTTTCTATAAGATTTCAAGTGATTTTAATGTGTAAATTACATCCTTCAAGATTCATTGAGGTAAAACGCCGTCGGCAAATACCCTGTTGAGATACGTATTGCCCTTTCTTGGGTGCCCATTGATTTATAAGATATATATAGATATATATATATATATATATATATATATGATATATATATATATATGTAAATAAATTCTTCTGTTTAAACAGGAATACGCTCAAGTATAAAAGGCCCATTAAAACATTCTGGTTTTTAAAGTTAAGGACTATATTTCGGTGGACTAACTTCCAACCCTAATCAAGTAGTGAGTGACAAAAGGATATACAGTAACGAAATATATAGTGGCATTAGCTAATGGCATATCTCCCAGCATATATTTAGCTTATTTAACTCCTGTCATTCACTACTTAGTAAGGGTGGAAGTTAGTTCAACGAAACCATAGTCCTTAGCTTTAAACAAAGAAGGTTTTTTAAATGGGTCTTTTTTTATACTTGAAACATTAGTATTTATATACATATATATATATTATATATATATATATATTATATATATATTAAGACTATATATATATATATATATATATATATATATATGCATATACAGATACATACACACACACACACACACACATATAGATATATATATATATATATATATATATATATATATATATATATATATATATATATATAATTAGATGGGATTACTCCTAATTCTCAGGTCCCTCGTTCGGCGGTTTTTGTAATAAATAGGGAAATTGATGGTTTTGATTTCCTTTTGGGGAAGTTTTCCACGATGATCTACTTCATGGCCATTTCATCCTCGTGGTAGTGTGAATGCATCGTAGCCGTGAGGATGAAAAGGCCATGAGAAGATCATCATGGGAGAACATTTTCCCAAACGGAGGAAGGCAAAACCATCGATTCCGTCATTTATTACAAAAACCGTCAAACGAGGAATGACCCCACCCAACCATTGCGAGACCCTTTGATGCAGACTAATGTGGTATACCAGTTCATATGCCCTGTCCGTGGGTGTCCCGTCGCCTATATTGGCATGACCACAATACGTCTGTCAAAAAGAATCTCCTGCCATGCACAAGAAGGGGCCATTAGGAACCATCCCTCGGCGATGTATAATGAAGCCATCTCCCGCGACGGAATTATCCAAATCACTAGGATAATCGGGAGAGCCCCGGATCAGAGACGTCTCCGACTACTAGAGGCCCTCCTCATTCAACGGGAAAAGCCCTCATTAAACACCACCGAAGAAGTGTTTTTCCTTCTCACAAACCAATTGTGTTCTAAAGTCAGTCTGGTTGAGAAAAATGGTTTCGTTCAAGTGGAACTACTTAAAAAGGTTTATGCCATAGGTAATCTTGAAGATCGCTAGGCAGTTCGTACACTCAAATTGTGGTATCACATTTGCACTATGCCATGTCATAGAAACACACTGCAAAGTCATATAAAAATTGTAAAGTTTTATTGGTAGTGGAAGCTTAACAGAAGTTTTTCGTTCTATCTGTGTAAATGACCACTATTATCGGTATTTTGCTAGAGCTTGACTCTCTCTGACCAATTATGATAAAATAATTACTTTCTGATATTGCCCTGATATGACCAAGGTCAAACGTCATAACATTTTTCAGAAGCTGCAACTAATTTCATAAAAAAAACTTTCTAATTTCAACAATCTTGTTTAAATAATCAATTACTTGACACCAAAAAAAAAATCGGAACATTCCTTTAGGTCTGAGGGTCACATGGCTAGCCAGCAATATTTTTGTTTTAAAACAGCTTTATTTTTGAGAACCTGCTAAGTAATATGAATAAATTTTGTTCAAAAAATTGAAATTGCATCTTTTATGTTAGAGCATAAGAGATGCAATTTCAATTTTTTTTGCACACTTTTGAGTTTTGTAACAACATAGCAATTCAATCAAGTTACATATAAAAATCAAGTAAAGGTGTCTTAACATTTTCGAAGACTACAATGTAGTTTATAATAAAATAAATATCTTGATTTCAATAACTTTAGCAATCATTTATACTTTTAGAAATGTACGAAGGAAATGTTTGATACACATGCAAAAAAAAAAAAAAAAAAAATAGAACATGACTTTAGGTCAAAAGGTCATAAACTATCAGTATTTTCTGTATATAGCTACAATGATACTTTGGTGACCTACTAATTTAAGTATGAAATATAAGCCTGCACATATTGCCATTTCTATTTTTAGCGTACACTTTTGGGTTTTATGACATCAAAGTAACTCAAGGAGATTAGTTGTAAGATAAGCTGGTCAAAATTATTTCTATGATCACAAAACATTTAAAAATGAAGTAAACATTATAGGCTTCTTTTGAAAGCTAAATCTAGTTCAGTTCAATACTGCAGACGGATTTAATCTCATACACTAGTGGAAGAAATATGGTTAGGGTAAAGAATTACTATATTTAGGAATGTTTTGAGTTTTCTGGGGGCCATAAACAGATTATAGATTTTCATCAGACTCATCATCAGATGTATAGAGAATTAACCTTGAGTTGTCGTAACTGTGTGAATTGGAACACAGACAACTTTCATTACCCTAAAGATTATTATGCATGAACAATCTGCACGTTGGCATGCTGATTTCTTGCAATGTCAAAACGAGACCTCAAGGAAGGCATTGGGTGCTGGATCCTTTGCCATCAAAACTGAGGCATGTCATCTTCAATTTTTCATGTTTTTTTTTTATTTTTTATTTTTTTATTTTGGAGAAAGTATATATGCTACTTTGAATTCGTGACAGAATACAAATTTACCATATACAGAAAACGAACATTCTCACTTTTATACATTCACTACTTTAGTTATCATGACATTTTACCAAGATAGGCGTAGCCAGCAATCTAATCTTGAACTAATTCGTAAGCAGCTTTCGTCTTTAAGGTACCCTAACCATACAATGGAGAAGTGATTCATAAAGCAAACGTAATTTTCTATGGACCATCTCAAGACAAGACAAGACCAGAGAGACACCCAACAAAAAAATAAAAATCCCACAGCTTGACAGGATTAATAAGTAAAAATAAATATAACTGAAAATGACAGATATTAGTGTTTCATCATAGTTTTTGAGGTTGCCGAGATTAATAGTGACACTCTCGATGTCCTTCAAGTCCTATACTCTGTTTTTTTTTCATCTGTCCATCCGCATGTGGTGTTTTTGTATGGTAACACTGCATCCCGGCTTTAGATAGTTAAGCTATTTGTAAGTTTTAGGTAAATAAAAGGATATCTGGGTGTACATTTGCAACTGAAAAGTGTTTTAATAATTTACTGTATGCGAATTGCACCGTTAATATTCGAAATAGGATATTAGTATTATAATTGTTGAATGTAAGCTGAATGTAACTATCTAAAGCCCGGGACGCAGTGTTACCATAGAAAAACACCACAGGCGGATGGACAGATGAAAAAAAACAAGAGTATAGTTTAGCGCCAATAAGGAGTGGGAGTGAAAAGATGTGGGAATGGGTGACGTAGAAATA
>NC_087203.1:19357042-19362675 GCF_015104395.2 Macrobrachium nipponense
GATATTTGCCCATACCAGACAATCTCATGAAGTTTCTCTCCATCTTACTTTGTGGAAAAGAACAGGCACCCACCTTGCGTGTTAATAGGTTGTCATGGTTTATTGCTCAAGACATTATCTCTGGTGTGACTGTATGTAAGGTGCTTACACCCAAGCATGTCCTGCTTCCTTTGGTTGTAAAAACACTTGCAGGTAATGTTGAGCTGATTAAAACATTGAATCGATTGGGATATTCATGTTCATATTCAGTTTTAGAAGAGATTGACAGTGCACTCTGTCTTGAAAAGCTAGAGAACACAGATAACAATAAGGCTCCCATTACCTTCAGGTATCCATCCTGGTGTTCCTACAGTGCTAGCATTTGATAACATTGACAGACAAGAGGAGGTACTCAGTGGAGCAGGAACTTCACATCGTGTGCATGGAATAATTGTACAGGCCAAATCGATGACATGTGCCCCACCTAAACCACAATTATCCATCAGCAAAAAGGACAAGAAGAGAACAATCTGATCCTCTGACATACCACTTCCAGTGTATACTGCAGGCAAAAGGAATGGTCCAGCACCAGTAACACCAGCTGACCTTTCTGAAGTATTAAAGGATGCTGCTTGGAAGGCACAGTGGAGAAATATTCTATTTACAATAGAGCGGGCACAGGACCCAACAAATCAAACAGTAAGTTCGTGGACAGGCTTCAACATTTTAACCAGAGACAGTATTCCAGTTGCATCAGACACAGTTGGGTACCTACCAACAATAAATGCTCCTGCAACAGAAATGACAACTGTACAGGAAATCCTCCATCAATCCATCACTATTCAGTCATCACTCCACCTAGACAGCATAGCAGTTGTCCTGGATCAAGCTTTGTTTGCTAAGGCAACAGAAATTGCATGCAAGTATCCAGAAAAATATGGAAAGATTGTATTAATGATGGGGAATTTCCACACAATATGCAATTTTATGTCTACAATTAGAAAAATGTATGGTGATGCAGGACTACAGGATTTAGCTGTGGAATCTGGAGTTATTGCTGAGGGATCTATTAACAAAGTGCTAGAAGGAAAACAATACAACAGAGCAGTACGTTTTCATAAGCTCATGTATGAAGCCTTATTGAGGCTTGCCTGGCATGCATTTCAGGAATGGCTAGAAGATAAAGATCCTGATGCTCTACCATGTTTATCTGAAGCTAAAGGTGTACTAAATGAACTGCATCAGAACATTTGGGCTTCAATTTATCATGATGTATTGGAAAACAACTCTTGCAAAAGAGTCTTGCAGCTGTTCCATGAATATATGTGTGCCATGAAAAACAAGGGTCCGTTGGCATCATATTGGATGACATACATAGAAATGGTTGAGACACGTCTTGGGCTCTTGCGAGCTGACAGGGAAGGTGACTGGCTGCTTCATATAGCATGCATTCGTGAGGTAATTCCTTGGTGTTTTGCGATGGACAAAACCAACTATGCCAGATATCTCCCTGTGTACTATGCACAGATGACTCATTTGAAGGAGAATTTTCCACAGTTGTATGCTCATTTTCTTAATGGTGGATTCTCAGTACAACTCAGTTCAACTAATCCATTTGCACGCATTGCAGTAGACCAAACTACTGAAGAAACTGTCAACAAGGACACCAAAACTGCTGGTGGTACACATGGATTTAGTCTTAAACCTGGTACTGTGTCTCGCTATTATTTAACAGCAGAACACCGAGCTGCTGCTGTGAGGCAGTTACGGTAAAGAATATCCATCCATTGTTCAAGTCTAAGTCATCCAGACCTTGAATTAACTCGCATTATGAGAGATGAAGCTGACGTATGATCACTAGTAGATCTGCTTGAAAATAACTAGATCAATCCTTTCTAGCAAGACCCCTTAGATGTAGTCAGCCTTTCCACTGGAGCAGCTGCGCCCCCAGAGGTCTCCCAGGATTTATTGTCAGGAAAACAAAAGGGAGAGGAAGCGTACCTAAAGTTTCAAGTACAGCGTCTACAGCAGGGGGAGGGATTCTATGATACAATAAACAGACTGAACCTGAAAACCTTCCACAACATGAAGAAAGGAAGAACTATCAAGGGAACAAAGACTGAAGTAATGCTCAAGGCAGATCGCTGGGTTTTTGGTAACATGCTTCTGATAGCACAGAAACCGTAAGTTGGACATGTTAGATGTTTTCAGTCACCCGCTTGGTCCTCTACCTTGGGCACTAGCTAATGCTGATGGCACTATGAAGAAAACCAATAAGGCTGTTTTGGGGAAGCATTTGGAAGGAAAAGTACATCCAGCAGAAGAAATAAGTGAGCCTCATGCTACAATTATTGATGCCATGGCTCTCATTCAAAAGACCCAAGGAGAGAATCATACTTTTGATGAGTTATCAGAGAAAGTGCTTTGCCAGATTCTTTATGCAAGCCAAAAAAGTAAAAGAATTGATATAGTGTTTGATATCTATAGAGACCAATCAATCAAGACTGCTGAACGGGAAAGCCATGGACATGGTTCACAGATGGGTATAGCATTTAAGCAGATTAGACCAGGCCATAAGATAAAGAATTGGAGGAGGCTGCTCACTTGTACAGAAAGCAAGAACAACCTGACTGCATTCCTGGCTGAAAGCTGGAAAGATCCAGAGAAAAGAGTGAAACTTGGAGAGAAAGTCATGTTTGTAACATTTGGAAACAAATGTCTGAAACTCACCCAGAATGACTGTCAAATAGTTGAAGAACTGGCATCAAGTCAAGAAGAAGCTGATACTCGTTTGCTTCTACATGCTAAGCATGCAGGAGATCAGATGACACAGATGTTTTAATCATTTGTCTTGCTCTAAGCCATCTGATAAAGAGTCAAATATTCATAAGAAGGGGCACTAAACTGCGCATCAGACTGGTCGACACCAGCAAATTGAGTAGTGCTATTGGGGATGGTGTGAGAAATGCGTTATTGGGCCTTCATGCAGGGACTGGATGCGACACTATTAGTGCATTGGCTGGACAAGGCAAGCTGAAGGCATTAAAACTAATCATTCAAAACCAGAAATATCAAGTGGCTTTCTCTGAACTTGATTCAAGTTGGCAGCTTTCTGGTGCAATATTTGAACTCATTGAAGAATTCACATGTAAATTGTATTCGTGCAACACAAAGTGTTTGAGAGTTAATCAACTAAGGTACGAAATGTTTCAGAGCCGTCAAGGGGATGTTGAATCAGGCCAGTTACCACCTTGCCAGAACACTTTGTACCAGCACACACTTCGTGCTAATTACCAGTCAGCCATTTGGAGGAATAGCCTTGAAAACTTCCCTTGTATTCCAAATCCAAATGATGGCCATGGATGGACAATGAGTGAAGGGAATCTGCTGATTCAGTGGATGACAACTATGCCAGCCCCAGACAGTGTCAACCAGCAAACTGCTCATGCATTATAAATGGACTTAAATGCACAGCAGCCTGTAAGTTACAGCATGTTCCAACATGGTTGATGAAGAAGAAGAAATGGAACTAGATTCTGAGGATTCCAAAAGTGATGAGGACTGAATATCAAATTGTGGATCAGGTACAAAAAGAGAACATCCATTTCATCATATATAATGTGTGTTTTTAATATGCCATAATAAGTTTATAATATGTTGAATTTTACTCAAAACATAAAACAATTTACTAGGGACAGTATGTTTGCCATAATATATACAAGTATATATATAATTCAATGTCGTAGATGAAGGGGAATTTCATCTGAATCAGATTGCACATGTCATTTGTATGTAAATATTTCATGTGGATTAGCAGATATTTTTACAAGGAGGTACTTAATAAGGCTAAGAGTCAGGTAATACTTAAGTAAGAACTAAACTTATGGACAAATACAAGG
Organism: Macrobrachium nipponense; assembly: GCF_015104395.2. Classification (NCBI taxonomy): domain Eukaryota; kingdom Metazoa; phylum Arthropoda; class Malacostraca; order Decapoda; family Palaemonidae; genus Macrobrachium; species Macrobrachium nipponense. The sequence continues at coordinate 19,360,921 of NC_087203.1, forward strand.
AAAATGAAAAAAAAAAAAAAAAAAAAAAGTTGAAAAAATGCAAAAATCTGTGATTTTTTGTGATTTAAAAATAAATTATGTAAAAAATTCACCCAAAAGTATGTATTTCTCCTTGATAATCTTGTATACTATAATATCAAACAATTAGATTTGGTCTGAAACAAAATTATGGAAGGCAGGAGGCAAATTTCTGACATCTGGCCAATTTTGGTAAAAACGGCGGCCATCTTTAAAGATGGTCGCCATAAGGGTATTAAGCTGGACTTCTGAAATGTCCATCACATGTTTTCATGTACCTCGGACACTAAGCTAACTAAAAAACACAATGGCTATTAGTCCCCCCTGGTGGTAGTCAGATCCAAAATTTGAGTGTCTGGCTCATGGACTAATTAGGTTCATCATGTTTAAACAATATAATATTAGAATTAATGAGATTAGGAAAGAGAGAGATAGAAAGAGACCACCATGAATGCTTAGAATACAGAGCGTTGCTTTTCAAGAAAAACAACTTTTCTTAAAATGGAAATTATTTGTATAGTATCTCAAAAGAGAAGTAGGACGGTCTGCACATAGGAGAGTAATAAAACTGCTATGAAAGATTTTGAAGACCACATCCCTTCAAATGTCGTGCATACACATACATACATACATACATACATTCATTCATTCATATATATATATATATATATATATATATATATATATATATATATATATATATATATATATATATATGATGAATGAATGAATGTATGTACTTTTAACTTGTAATTTATCTAGTAAATTTTAATTATTGCAGACTGATGATGTGTTGAAGCAACATGAAACGTTTCACATATAAATAAAGCATGCTTCTTAGACTGCTGTCTTCCTGGGACTCCTGAATGTTTTAATATATATATATATATATATATATATATATATATATAATATATATATATATATATATATATACTATATATATCTATATATATATATATATATATATATATATATATATATATACATGTATACATATACATATACATATACATACATATATATATATATATATTTTCACATGTGTGTGTATGTGTGTGTGTGATGCAACACTAACAGACAATTGCTTACCTGAACTGTTGATAGTTGTGTCGAGCGGTCTGTCTGTCTGTCTCTCTCTTGAGGTAGCTAAAAACGCTACATTTAGCTTGTGGAAATTATGTTATATTTTGCAAATATAACATAAAACATGTTAAAATTGGTAAATAGGCATAATACCAAAAAGGGATCAAAGTTAAATTAATGTCTTCCCAAACATGTTATTAGTCAGAAAAACTATAAATGGGATTGTTCCCATCTCCACCCCCAATCACCAATCAGTCTCCATTATATGATGATGTCCTGGGTCCCCAGTTCATTTAACTGGCTATATTCTTCAGTGGCCATGTTCACTTGTAGGTGTGTCTACGAATGAAACATCTGTAGAGAGGAACATCTCCCAGTAATACTAAAACCAACTTAGGCGCTGACACACCACAATACCATAAAATAAATGATATGGAAATGATGACACTATGCAGTGGAGGACTGTAAGTGATTGTGATCGCTGCTGGCGTTCAGGGATATGGCACCCTAATATTGGCACTGGCAGAGTGAGGTGAATGGCAGTCTACACGAATCAGCAAAGTATTCGACAAAGAAATACTGTTATTGGTAAAAGCAAATTTACACAGTGATTGGAAAGATTTCGTTGTATACCAAAACTTTGGTATTATG
>NC_087203.1:19363175-19378175 GCF_015104395.2 Macrobrachium nipponense
AATTTCTGTTGCCTTAGCAAACAAAGCTTGATCCAGGACAACTGCTATGCTGTCTAGGTGGAGTGATGACTGAATAGTGATGGATTTATGGAGGATTTCCTGTACAGTTGTCATTTCTGTTGCCGGAGCATTTATTGTTGGTAGGTACCCAACTGTGTCTGATGCAACTGGAATATTGTCTCTGGTTAAAATGTTGAAGCCTGTCCACAAACTAACTGTTTGATTTGTTGGGTCCTGTGCCCGCTCTATTATAAATAGAATATTTCTCCGCTGTGCCCTCTAAGCAGCATCCTTTAATACTTCAGAAAGGTCAGCTGGTGTTACTGGTGCTGGACCATTCCTTTTGCCTGCAGTATACAGTGGAAGTGGTATGTCAGAGGATCTGATTGTTCTCTTAGATTAGATTAGATTATAAAGTTTTTGGCACATAGCCAAGCGCCGGAGCCGAGGGGCCATTCAGCGCATATATATCTTAAGAATAAAAAAATTCGCTATCACACAAAGAAAACATACACACAACCGATCTAACATACAAATCATTCATTCATAAAAACCAAACAAGAAACCTAAAACAATTAAAAGATAATTACAATTCGTAAAAAAGACCAATATTTTTTAAAAATGTCATAATTTGCTCTGCCTGAGCACTTCACCTAAAATATCGGCAAGTGTCTTATTTGTCAGCAAACAAGCTCTACGTTGGTTTCAAATGAGGGCACTCCACCAAAATATGCACCACAGTCAAATCCACATGACAGGTGAAACAGCGAGGAACTGCCTATCCGCTCCACTCATCATTAGATACCCGTGAGTATATTTAGTGTGGCCAATACGTAATCTAGCTAAAACTATCTCAGACCTTCTATCCATCCGGCTATGAGGCAAGGATGAACAGAAGGCCTAATAGACTTTAATTTAAGATTATTATCTAAAGTAGACCAGTGGGCCTGCCACTGGTCTCTACAATAAAATCGAATGGTATTTTTAAAATCGGAAACAGGGACGCCCATGTTGGAAATGTGCCTAAGCCTAGTTGCAGCCTTAGCAGCAGCGTCGGCTCGCTCATTCCCAACAATTCCAACATGGGACGGAGCCCAACAAAACCTAACAGAAAAACCTCTTCTATTAATTAAAAGATAAAACCAATCTTGTACTTCTTGCACTAAAGGGTTGCAAGAGACTAGGCTTTTAAGAGAAGATAAAACACTTAAAGAGTCGGAAAAAATAGTAAAAACCTTGTTGGTATAAGAACTATAAAAAATATACTTAAGAGCAGTCAAAACTGCCAGCAGTTCAGCTGTAAAAAACAGAGGAATTAGATGGAAGCTTCTTTTTAATAATATTATCACTAGTCACTACAGAGCAACCAACACCATCAGAACCCTTCGAACCATCAGTATATATATGTTGAGAATCACCATGTTCAAAAGCATGGTCCAAAAAACTTGCCCTCAACTGATCACCAGAGCTGATACTCCTGCTGTCCCTAATTGGGCAGATTTCTAAGGGTGGCCTATTCCAAGGAGGAAATTTTGAGGGCGAAATTTCAGCTACTGCAGGGGGTAGTAATCCCACCTCCCTGGCAGAGCTTGCTAGTCGAACTTCAAGCGGCTTTGGCAGTCTAGGTCTATTTGGTGCTCTATCAGTTGGTTCTCTAACATACTTATAATTAGGGTTCAGCTTTGATGTAAGTACTCTTGATATGACTCTCAAGCCTAATTCCTCCCTACGGATAAATAGTGGGGGAAATCCTGACTCACATATAGACTTTCTACTGGAGAAGTTCTATAGGCTCCCGTACAAATACGTAAAGCCAAATTATGGACAACATCTAATTTCTGCAGTGTTGTCTTGCATGCACAACCATAATTTACAACCATAATCAATTTTGCTTAGGCATAAAATCTGGTACATCCTCAAAAGGGTGATTCGATCTGCCCCCAATTAAAATTAGAAACAACTTTTTAGAATATTAAGACGAAGCTTCACGTTACATACAACTTCATTAACATGTTGAGCAAAAGTTAATTTCTTATCAAATGTAATACCTAGATACTTAATGCTATCTTCATAAGGTAAAATCGAATCATTTAAAAACAGCGTAGGGATCTCTTCCACTCTTCTTAATCGGCAAAATCGTATAGCTTTGGTTTTTTCTGGTGAAAATTTGAAACCTTTAGCACTGGCCCATAATGTTGAAGCATTAATAGCAGTCTGGATCTTTTGACAAGCTTCGACAGCTGTAGACTTACTACAGATTATTGCATAATCATCAGCAAAGGCCAGACCATGCACCCCGACAGGAACTTGTTCTAGTAGGCCGTTGACAGCTACATTAAAGAGTGTTGGACTAAGGACGCTTCCCTGAGGTAACCCTTCTTCTTGAGGGTAAGCAGAAGAAATGTAAGAGCCCACTCTTACTTTCAGGTAACGTTCTGACAAAAAATCTTTCAGACAATAGAACAAATTACCCACAACACCCCACTCTACAAGTTGCAAAAGGATACCCCTCGCCAGGTAGTGTCGTAGGCTTTTTCTAAGTCAAAAAACACTGCAACAGTCTGGTTTTGCACAGCAAAAGCATTCTGTATCTCCCGAGTAAGGAACATCAAAGGGTCAGAAGTACTTCTATTTTTCCTAAAGCCAAACTGCCGATTAGATAAAAGATTCTTTGAATCCAAATACCACACAAGTCGAGCATTGACCATCCTCTCATAAATCTTGCTAACACAACTGGTTAGAGCAATTGGCCTATAGTTCTTAGGAAGGAAGGAATCTTTAAAAGGTTTTAAAACAGGTACAATAATCGATATCTTCCAAGACACTGGTGAAGTTCCTGAAAGATAAAACTGTTTAAAATGTCTAAAAGAATTGTTTTGTACTTCTAGGCAGATTAAAAATCATAGAGTACAGTATATCATCTTCCCCAGGAGATGTTGGGGAAGATAACGAGATTGCTTGATCTAATTCTTTCATGGTGAAAGGAAGATTATATGACTCTGAATTTGAACTAACAGCAGGAACAACCGTGGTACCGTCCCTAATATTCCTGAATGCAGTAGAGTAATGTAGGGCACTAGATATTGGAGAAATGCCTACCAAAGGTTTCTGCAACTTCTCCAGAATCGATATGAGTAAGCCATCAATTTTCAATATAGGCAAGGGAGGTGGTGGAGAAAATTTCCCTTGCAGCTTTCGGATTCTGTTCCAGACTAATGACATAGGGGAATCATATTTTAACTCGCTTATATATCTGATAAACGATTCCCTCTTTGCCTGCTTAAATGTTTTCTTTTGCTTAGCAAGAGCTCTTTTATAGATAATTTTATTGACCAAGCAAGGATATCTACGATATCTCTTGTAGCAAGTTCTTGTTATCTTTCGGCTCAAGGCGCATGCATCACACCACCAAGGTACTAGAGGACGACGAGGCTTACCAGAAGTTCGAGGAATAGACAGCATGGCACCACACAGCAATATACTGATTAAATACTCATAAGCAGATGTTGGGCTCTGAAAATCTTTTATATCTTGATCAACTTCAGTAGATTTTTTGAATAATCCCCAGTCAGCCTCCCCTACCTTCCATTTTGGTAAACATGGAGATGGAATATTTTTCATAAACTTCAAGTGAATGGGCCAATGATCACTGCCATGATCATTCTGGTCTACTACCCACTGGTAATCTAACCTCAAAGACGAAGAGCAGATAGTGAGGTCAATGGCTGAATCAGTATTATGAAAAACATCATGTCTTGTAGGGGAACCATCCATTCATTAAAGTGATGTCATTCAAGTCAAGCAGCTGTTCTATTATTAAACCCCACCGGTCGCAGTTTGGCTCTCCCCAGAGGGTGTGCTTGGCATTAAAATCCCCCATCAGAATGAAGGGTTTAGGAAGCTGGTCTATCAGTGTCTGTAGGTCGTTTAATTCTAGATGGCGGGGATTACCCTGAGCATCCTGCAATCTACTTTCTAATGATGGATCAAGGTAGAGAGAGCAAATTGTGATCCATTTATAATTAAAAATTTGGACTGCACAAGCCTGCAACACAGTGTTCAATTGAACAACCCTGTGATTAACAGACTTGCGGACTATGATGCCTGTGCCTCCCTGAGCACGTACACCTATCAGGGGTGAAGACCTGTGAAATGAATAATTAAAGCCCACATTGGGTGTGTGCTCTCCCAGCTTTGTCTCTTGTAGACACATCGCAGATAAATCATGTTCCCTAAACAGAACCCGAACTTGCTCTTTATTTGGTATAAAGCCACGGATGTTCCACTGCATGAGAGCCATTATTTAGAGGGGATCTTAAAATTCTCTACTAATTTAGGAATCTGTGTCCTGGTGAGAGATATCTTATCAGCTTTACCAGTACTACTTGATCTAGATCTAGGTGTTACAGATCTTTTTGACGAAGGGCCTTCACTTGCCCTTTCAGTTTTGCTTTTGTTTTTTCTTTGATATCTGAATGACCGTGAATGAGGCGAAGAGGGAGAAAGGGACCTCTTCTGACGAATAAGGAGGCCTCCATCTCCCGACCGTCATCTCCACGGTGCACTGTAATGTCAGGATCAGGTGAGGGCTCAATGTCTGGCAATGTCCCTAACACGAGAAGTCGTCATCATACTGAGATCTGGCTTGAACCCTAGAATCAACAGGGTCCCTGGCTTAACCGTCTCTCTGCAACATGGGAAACCCCACCAGGGGGGGCATAGGAAGCTCCACCAGAGGAGCCCCGCGAGGCCCCACCAGGGAGGCATGGGAGGCCCCACCAGGGGAGGCATGGGAGGCCCCACCAGGGGAGGCATGGGAGGCCCCACCAGGGGAGGCACGGGAAGCCCCAACAGGGGGGGCACGGGGTGCCCCACTAGAGGGGGTGTGGAAAACCCACCAGCGGGGCACCGGGGAGCCCCACCAGAAGGGGCACTAGAAGCAGCAGTATTCAACTGTTGTGCCTTCAAGGCATCCGAATAGGATTTCCTGCCCAACAGCTTTTTTGGCCTGTCCACACTGATATGTTCAGCAATAGATTTTAGTAATGCCTCTTGTTCTTTTTTGAATTCACTACATTTCTTATCACGGGCTCGATGTTCACCCTTGCAGTTTATGCAAATTACCGGTCCAGAACATTCGTCGTGCTCAGGCTGGCCACACGATTCACAGAGTTTATTTCTGGTACAAACATTAGAGGAGTGTCCAAAACCAAAACATTTAAAGCACTGGAGCACTCTCGGTCTATAAGGACGAACTTTCATGATTTCACAGTCAAGAATAATTTCAGATGGCAGGAAAGAATTGATAAAAGTTAAAATAAGCATTGATGAGCGGGGCACTTTAAAAACCTTCCAAACCAAGTCTGGACACATTTCCAAAATTTCCTCCTCATCCATTTCATGTAGATCTTCATTGAAGATAACACCCTTCGCGTAACTAAAATTATAATGAGGTTTTACCTCTTTTACCATACCCTCAGGATCAAGCTTCAAATTCAGGAGCATTATCGATTGAACATCTGTCTTGGTATGGACTAAAAAACTATTACGCCCAAAGCGAGTTTACTTCTGGGCTCCCAACGTTGCCGATCTTCTGGCTTACCAACCTTTTCACCTTGAAGAGGTTGCCTCTCTCACCATGTGTGGTGATAATTAACCACTTAGCTGGGTCTGGTGATCTGGATATTTTTACTTATTCTACTAGCATCTTTTATTTCATTTGGTGGTTTATAAAAAATGTCAAGATACCTAGGGACCTCTTCTGTCTCCACAAGTCCAACACTCATAGAATCCGACCTAAATTCTCTAACGCTCTGTGAGCTTCTGATTCATTGTTGAAAAATTATCCAGAATTCAAAATAACCAAAATTTTTGCCAAGTTTATTCCTTAATTCTTTGATGTTCCCAAATTTACAAAAATTCCTTAAATATTGTGTCATAATTCCAGTCTAAAGGGACTGGTTTCACATGCAGAATGTTTGAATAACAAGGAGCTCATTTGAAAAAGGCTCCAAAGTTACGATGGAGGAATTACCAGGTTTTTCCTTGTCCTTATCCTTGCCTAAGTCATCAACCGAAGGTCTAATTGATGTCGCCATAAGACGAAGGATTTATGATTCGTCCAGGTAGCCCCCCACCCAACCATGGAGCCACATTTAGAGGACAGTGTTATCCCATACAGGGCTGCCCTAGGGGTACCACCAGATATACACCCCACCCTCAGTGCTTAAGGCGTCATGATGTCCGTCGAGATCAGACCCAGCACTAAGAGCAGGGTTTGACATATAAACTTTCCCCTCGCTCGACCACGTTAGGTACTCGAGTTCTAAAAAAAAAAATAAAAAAAAAAAAAAAAAAAAAAAAAATACGGGTTGATGGTGGCATGCCAACCATCCTCACCCTCCACCAAATCCAATGAATAAGTCCAAATCATGGCCAAAATCATCCAAAGTTCATCAACATAAAATCTGTACCTTATAGGGGGAGGAAGCAGAAGGATGAAAAGTTTTAGTGAAAGGAAAAGAGCTGACTTTATTTAGTTGATCAACAGCTGGGCACCAAGGCCCAGCGAGAAAGTAGTTTCCCACCAGGCATCAGGGCCCAGCTGCTGAACCCTAAGCCCCCCACCTCGGCAAGGCTTCAGCATCTGGGGGGTGATTGTTCTCTTCTTGTCCTTTTTGCTGATGGATAATTGTGGTTTAGGTGGGCCACATGTCATCGATTTGGCCTGTACAATTATTCCATTCACACGATGTGAAAGTTCCTGTTTCATTGAGTACCTCCTCTTGTCTGTCAATGTTATCAAATGCTAGCACTGTAGGAACACCAGGATGGATATCTGAAGGTAATGGAGCCTATTGTTATCTGTGTTCTCTAGCTTTTCAAGACAGAGTGCAGTATCAATCTCTTCTAAAACTGAATATGAACATGAATGTCCCAATCGATTCAATGTTTTAATCAGCTCAACATTTCCTGTAAGTGTTTTAGCAGCCAAAGGAAGCAGGACATGCTTGGGTGTAAGCACCTTACATATAGTCACACCAGAGATAATGTCTTGAGCAATAGACCATGACAACCTATTAACACGCAAGGTGGGTGCCTGTTCTTTTCCACAAAGTAAGATGCAGAGAAACTTCATGAGATTGTCTGGTATGGGCAAATATCCTTCACTAAGCTCTTGAGGGTGCGTTGGCCATGTTTGTTCTGGTATTTCACATTTTATTTCATGGCGTAAAACTGGGCAATCTTGACTATTAAACAATCAAAGTCATCATTTTGGGTATATGCCTGAAGTTTGTTCTTTAACAGTACATTTTCATTAATGACTGATTCGTACGACAAATTGTCAGGTCTCAGATAGACCAGGCGAGATATGGTGAAGAAATGTAATGCCTCTCCAAACTCAGCCTCAAGTTTACGGCATAGATGGTTCTTTGTGGCATCCGTAACTTCATATATTCCTTTCTGGTTCATGAAGGTTATAACCTTTGATGTGAGCTCAGTTAAGGGAAGAATTCGTGGTTTATTGAAAAGATCATTACGAATAAATTCCCTCAACATTTTCATAGCTGCTTTCTCCACTTTCTAGTAAGGATCCTCTTCCTTTTGGTTGTCATCACTCTTTTCAGGTTTAGTACGAGTGTAGCCTTTGTAACAGGATTTATGATAGTGTGCCTCTGCTGCAACAATGTCTCTTGATGTGATAGCAAGGATTCTTTCATCCATACGTTGAATGGCAATGTCCCTAATCCTTTTATCAGCTCTTAGCTCAACTGCTGGTTTTAATGGCTCCATGCTATTTGTATGTTTCACATATTTTGATGTTTTCAAACAGAATATGCACACCTTATCATACACTGTAGATTGAGGGGCAGGGCCTTGTCGGGATGATTGCCTAGGCATAAAGGCATCATCATCTTTGAGTTCCAAACTTTCTTGATTTCTTAGCTTATCCAGGGCCTTTTTATGAGTGAAATTAGATCTGCATTTTCTGTGATATAGTACACTGATAAAGCTTTTGGGAATTCTCGTGCCAAGCTAAGTATTGGTTCAAAGTTTCTTATTTCTGCAGCTTCACGTAGGGTAATCCAGGAGGCTTCATCTTGAGGACTACTTTGTTTATTCAGTGTGGACACTTTCCCATATAACACAGCTCTCAGGGTCCATTCTTGGTCACTTTGTTGTAACTTCTTCATCAGCCATTTTGGTAGGCAAAATAAGTCAAGCCTGAAACTGATATTTAAGGGCCGTTCAAATATTATATCACCATCATATTAAATGTGTCAATAATTATAAATATTTATTAATTCTTTTCTAAATTCTCTCAAAACACAAAAAAAGACAAAGCATAGAATAAGTGAGCAAATATGAACAAAATGAATGACTTAAATATGTAGGTAATGGTATATATACATATCAATATACGTATAAATGTATATGACACTAGTTTTTAATTTGACAAAGCTGTGAACAGAGAAATACATGGTGACCATTTGATATTTCAACAAATAACAATATTCAGAGGTTGAATATGAGCAAAACATGAAAAAAATATAATGAAAATGGAACTATTCGCACAAAATAATGTAAAAAATTAGAGAAAAATAATATTTTTCACAATTTTTACTGGATATAAACAAATAAATAACAGATAACCACCCCAAAAGTATGCCATTTGATGCATTATGTTATATACAACAAATTTATAACAATTAGGTATTGTTTCTACTGAATTAAAAGTGAACAAGAAGCATTCTTTGGAGATACATAATAATTTATTGGTTAGGGCAGCCATCTTTAAAGATGGCCGCCAAAAATGCTATTTAGCTGGGCTTCTGCAATGTCCATCACATATTTTCATACAACCCATATACCAAGCTTACTGAAAAACAGTGGTTAATAGTCCCCCAATATGGTAGTCAAATCTTGCCTGGCTCATGGGCTATTAAGGAAAGTAAAAAATTAAGGAGTAATAAATGCAGCTATTTACCAACAATAATATGTTACAGGCACACCGGTTAGACCTTCTTTCTAAATCTCCAAATTCTTAGTATCACTATTAACTGAATATTCCATTAAGGCAAAACAGTTTAAAGAATGGATATCAATTTCAGGAACAAATCATCCATCAGGACGGAGACTACCAAATGGCCAGTTTTGACGTGGAATCGTTGTTTACGAAGGAAACCATAGATATTATTTTGAATAAGATTTTCATTAATGATGACACTGTAAACCACTTTTTAAACAACTTCTTGAACTTGCTGTGCAAAATACCATGTTTATTTTTAATCAACGACTCTTCGCAGGTCGATGGAGTTGCTATGGGGTCGCCGCTTGGGCCAATATTTGCCAACTTCTTTATATCATATTTGGGAACAGAAATTTTTAGACAATTGTCCTATTTCTTGTAAACCAGTCTATTAACAGAATATACGTTGGCGACACATTTGCACTTTTCAGATATCAATGGCAAATAGCACAATTTTTGGATCATATTAACTTACAACATCCCAACATTAAATTCACAATTGAGATAGAAAATGAAAGCAAATTACCATTTCTGGACATCTTTGACAATAGGGTCAATTCAGAGTTCACGACTGCAGTACATCGAAAAAAGACGTTCAAGGGATTAGCTAATAACTTCTAAAACCTTTAAAATGAATACCATATACACGCTAGTCTATAGAGATGTGAAATGCTCGTCGAACTGGCAAATCTTGGGATAGTATTTTTTTTTCAGAAAAACTCCTATCCCAAGGACATTGTACATAATATAATTAATAAATTAGTAACTATGTCCAACCATGGATTCCATATAACAGACTCGAAGTTTTCTCTCAGGCTCACACAATAATAGAACATGAAATTCCCTGTCTCAAAATCAAACTAATATCAAACAATCCATGCAAAATTGGCTCACTTTTTAATTTCAAAGATCGTCTGCAGGACTTTATGAGATCGAACGTTGTTTATAGATTCACATGCCCAGGATGCCCTGCAACGTACGTGGGATCTACTCGAAGATTACTGCGGAAGAGATTTCGTAGCCATAAGGGTTTCAGTTATAGAACAGGTCAGAGACTTAGGAATCCTGAATTTTCTAATATCAATAACCATGCCGCCAAATGCAAATAAATGTATCGAAACAACATTTCACGATTATAGGTTACACTAAAGACCCGGACCACCTGACTACCTTGGAATCGTTAATTATTAAAAGATTTGTTCCCCCACTGAATAACAACACTTCGGCTTCACCTCTACATCTGGCATAGTCAACGTCTTGGACCTGGCTCTCTCAAAAGTCATTCCTTGCTTTCCTTCTACTCAACTGGTTGGTTGGTACCTTAGTGGTTCTTCTCTTTTTACCTATTTACATTTTTATTGCATTTTAACAAACACTATTGCGAATCCTTATATTTAGTTTTTAATATATGTATTTTTCTTTTAACACACTGATGATGCACAAAGTTGATATGCAAAACGTTTTATGATAATAAATCTTGGCCTACATCTGAAGTATCTATGGACCTACTGAACCTCTTATGTCTGCGCTCCCGTGTGTCTGTATGTATGTATATATATATATATATATATATATATATATATATATATATATATATATATATATATATATATATATATATATTTGAGGAAATGAATAAAGAAGTTAAGGGCATCAAGTGTCCTACTTCTAGTAATTAAGCCATAGGTGAGTTAAATCTGCCCGCGCATAAAACGTCTTATTCCTCATCAAAAATGTCATAATCCTCGTATTAATTATCCCGATATGACCGACCGCACATTCGGTCCACATTAATTAAACCTGCGGGATGTTATAGTCAGTCAAGGCCAAAGCAACAGTTAAATGTGTCAAAAATCGCTTTTTCACGTGACTATACCAAATATCTGAGGAGAAACAAAAGTCACGTGTTTTAGAGCGCGGTGTAAAAAGAAATCTATGCATACATGGGAAAAAAACATGAATGAAGGTGGGTATAGGTAAAACGTTCACTGCATTAATAATTAGTGCATTACCACTCACCAAAAGGCTGTCTCGCCTCTTTACTGGACCTTCGTGCACTGTCTTATCGGCTTTCGTCTCACCCATTGTCGCCGGACCAAAAGAAATCACTTTTGTCGGATAATCCACTATATTCCGATTGCACTGGCCCTTCTGCACGCACACACGGACACACTTAGTTGTTCCAGAAGGTTTTCTATTTGTATTCCTTTGTGACATATAGGACCGCGTGACCCGCCTTCGGTAAACATACGAACATAGGTTACGTAATCATTTCGACTTGCACCCTCTCGTATCGTCAGCTTCCACAGTTTATCCATCTAAGTAATGCGCTGATCGGTCTTTGCCACATCAGAGATTTCCTAAAACACACCACTGCTTGTCGAAGCCTTCCACCACCTCTTTCTTCTCAGCACACTCCGTTGAACTCTCTATAATATGACAATTAATGGAGCAGTTTATATACATATATACATATGTGCGTATAATATATAATATATTATATATAGATTTATATATAATAACGATTCAATATAAGAAGCAATAATATATATATATATATATATTATATTATTAGTTTAATATATATATTATTATATCTATATTTAATATATATTATATATTATATTATATATAAAAAAAAAAAAAATATTAAATGGCGTCAATCCCAGCTCAAAAAATAAGTTTCAAATAAAAGAAAAAATTAAAACAGGCAATTGTCAGTGATTTAATTGCTCATTATTATTTTTTTGTTTATTTTGTTTGAATAATAACCACACCGTTTAGACTAGTAGTTCAGTGTCTGAGAACTTTCTCTCTCTCTCTCTCTCTCTCTCCATCAATACTGCTCTTTGCTTCAAGGGCGACGTGCCCTATCTCACATTGTATTCCATCGGGAGGTACCCGTTAATTGGCAATGCCAGTGGAAATTTCTGGCTATACTCCATGAATATAGATTAACTTAGCTTACAGAAGTTCATCTCGAGAGCTTATGGGTTTCTAATCACTGTGTCCTGCGAGTCATCAGGTGAATCTAACGCTTTCTAGATCTGCGTTTGGTGCCTGCTTCCAGCAGTTCCGGGACAGCTCCAGTTAGGCGGAAGTGATGGATATTCTGTTCCTTTCATTAATGTAGATACTTTTGGTTTCTCTAACTTTAACATGTCTCTGTCAGGCAACAAGTCCGCATCGAATTCAGACGGCGCATAGGATAACTTATTCGTACCTACAAATCGCACACGAACTTCTAGCAACGTATGCAAAGAAAGTTGCACTTAAATGTGATGGATTAAGAACCTGTTTCGTCTGATATTCATTGTGACTTTATAATGAAAGTGTCAATGTCCCATGAAACATAATGCTCGATCATGAGAGTCTGTACGTCTCTGCTGAGCGGCTCGAAATTCCTGATAACATTCCTCGGAATATGTCATATGCAAATGATTCTCTTTATATGTCTGTATATATATTATATATACATACATACATACATACACACACACACACGTATATATATATATATATATATATATATATATATATATACTATATATATAATATATATATATATATATGTAAGGCCTAGGGATTTTGATTAATAATATATTGTTCGTGCGTTCTCTGTGACCTATGGAATGTGGAGAACAGGTGGCAGAGGTAACGACCTGAGAGTAGCTGATCAATGAGTTTCTGGGGGTGGCATGAGATAAAAGTGCTTAATTCAGGAAGTCAATGTACGACAGTTTATGAACTCTTCTCAAAGTGCCTTTAGGAAACTGGTTGTAGCCACTAATATGAGGCGTTGTCGAAGTGTGCATTCGTATGTGCGTGTGCGCCTCTTCTATTCATAATGTATCACTAGCCAAGTCTATGGGAAGACTTGCACAGAGATTCGGGGGAGGAAGGCAAAGCCACGATGGCGGGTGCCAAAGTGTTTTTTTAAACAGTGAGTGATATTCCGGTTGGGAATGGGTAAGTGTTACCTTTACTTTAGCCAAACGGGATGGCTTGTTTGATATCTTGTATGATGTTCCATTGTATTAACTTTTGTCTTTAAACTTGTGTGTGTACTTACCGGGATGTGTTCTGTATCTTTGGAACAGACGGATCTGGAAATGCGGGGGACAGAGTTCCCAGTGGGGTGTGGACTTGCTTTGGTGACTTGACATTGTAGTTTTTGAGTTAGTCTGTAAGACTGGATTACTTAGTTAATTGATTTAGTTATTCTTGTAAATAAACGTTATGTTATGATGCAACTCTCTCATTTTCATTACCTGTTAGAATGGAGAGAGAGAGAGAGAGAGAGAGAGAGAGGGGGTGATTGCCGGGAGAGAGAGAGAGAGAGAGAGAGAGAGAGAGGGTGATTGCCGGGAGAGAGAGAGAGAGAGGAGAGAGAGAGAGAGAGATAGGTTGTGTGTGTAATGGAGTAATGGGTCTGCCTTCCGTTTCGTGTCCACGCTTACCTTATGAATATTGGGGGTTCTTCCCCCATGATATATATATATATACGTGTGTGTGAGTGTGTGTGTGTGTGGACTCACACATGAATGGCTATTGAAGCTTCTACGGAAAAAGCAATCGCCAAAATGTCTAGAACAAATGAATTTCGATGGGGACATAAAGCAAACCAAACATTAATTTCGTCCTCCATTAATTTGTCTGTGGATCGGGCCAATCAAATTTCGTTGATTTTTACATAGCCTTGGCGATTTGGATCAAATTATTTCATCGATGTCTGATCCCGTCTCCAAATTCATCGTAAGGTAAGATTGCTGAAATAAATATAAGTCATCGTACACCATTTTCACATCCATTGAACCTGAGACCACGAATGAAGCATTCAATTCTTAGGAGTAACAACGCCCCGCCCCCCAACCACCACCACCAAAAAAAACCCCTCGTGTATAGGAACCACATAGCGTGGTGTTTTAAGGTGTCTTCAATTATGAACAGAAGGCATTTTGACCATTGGATTTGAGTTACTTTTTAGTACTTTTCTCGCAAACATTCCTGAAATATGACATATTTGTCAGAGTAAAAATAAAATAGGTCAGTTAATGCTCCCTCTCATAACTCTGGCTCCCTTCAATTTTCGCCACTACACAGTATTCTGCGCTCATTGTTCGGAAAATGACTTACTTTTATTTAACTACTTACTTGAAATTAGTATCAATTTTTCTGGCGCGCGAACCACAAAATCTGTACCATCAGCAAACCATAATTGTTCCTTAAATTTTGAGAGCGAACGGCTATATTTATCGTTCATGTCTCTCTTTTCGTTCAGCTTCCAGTTGGAGCACTAAAAGAAAATCTGTTTCACGAACAAGATTTCATCTTTTCAATTCTTCTACCACTCACACGATGAGCACGAACATTGGACGTCATTTTGGAAGACAATAAACGATAACATTCTCACACCTAAATAAAAGTGAGAATGAGGCTAACTGTAGAATCTCTTATGTTTATTTTATTGTTTTCTTGCTTATCTTTTGTTACGAATCAAAGTGTAATCACACATAACTCTTTCTGCCATTTTTCTACCGTCTACTTCTGAATCTTTGGACCAACTACCCAAATTATTGCTTTAAAATAGCTGTGTGGTTAGTGATTAAGTCGAATTACCGGAAAGTATTTTGGCAAAGTTTATCGGAAAGCTTTCAGGCTGTTGACATTGTGTTCATGTAAGACAAAAAGATCAAGAATATCATAAGGTTAATCACCAGCAATCTACGCTTCATAAATGCTTTATTTCAATGCCACTGACCGATGTTAAAACGCAGAAATAACATGCAAGTTAGCACAAGAATACAGTGATATCAAATACACACACACACACACACACACACACACACACACACACACACACACATATATATATATATATATATATATATATATATATATTATATATATATATATATATGCATATGCATATACATTTACTGTATGCCAAAAGAGATTGATACAAGAGT
>NC_087203.1:19383175-19388175 GCF_015104395.2 Macrobrachium nipponense
TGTTATTGTTGCATCACACACACATACACACATGTGAATATTTATATATATATATATATATATATATATATATATATATATATATATATAGATTATGATGTATGTATATGCACGACATTTGAAGGGCTGTGGTCTTCAAAATCTTTCATAGCAGTTTCATTACTCTCTATGTGCAGAGTGTCCTAAGTCTCATTTGGGACACTATACAAATTAATTTCCATTTTAAGAAAAGTTCTTTTTCTTGAAAAGCAACGCTCTGCATTCTAAGCATTCATGGTAGAGACTCTCTATCTCTCTCTTTCCTAATCCCATTAATCATCATATTATTTTGTTTAAACATAACGAACCTAATCTCTTAAATACTAAACTTAAATTACTTTACCCAAAGTCAGCAGCAGGATCCATATAGTGCTCCTGTAAAGGTAATTATATTCTTGCAAAGTTTCTTAGATCAAGTCAGGTTTGGTGTCTCCGTTTTAATTTTATTCTCCAAGGATTTTTTTTTATGCCCGACGATGCGTGAATAAACACGGAAAGCGCTTGGTACTGACCTTCTGCCTGTCGTTTTTTTCCTTTGGTATTAGCTTATATAATGAATTCACGTGCATCTAATGTCATATATGTATATGTATATGTATATATATATATTATATATATAAATATATATATATATATATATATATATATATATATTAATGTTATACGGCGTCTCGACTACGTCACTGTGCACCATCTTCAACTTGACTTTACTTGTCACTGTCCTGTTCACCATTTCTTTTCTTTCACCATCGAGTTAATTGCAGGCGGTTTGGAAAGTGTTTTCATAACCTTTCACCTTCGCCTTTTGTGCTTGGAATGCTGACTTCAATTTGTCGTTATCCGGTTAATAAAGCCATTAGATTTTGTTTGTGTCAACGCTTGATCAACACTGCCTATTGTCTCTCTCTCTCTCTCTCTCTCTCCTGTAGTCAAAACAAAGACGATAGTTCTCCGTCAGATTTCTTGACCAACACAACCGGAGATGACCAAGGACTACAAACTCGGCTCAATCAAATTATGCTGAGCATATACTCAACCTCTCTAGCAACAATTTCATTTTTTGGGGGGGTTCAACCTATAAGGAGCCTGCTTCACAGGCGCGGCGTCCCCTACTTCCACGTCATGCTGCAAGATCGTGTGTGTGTGTGTGTGTGTATGCGTGTGTGTGTCACTCTAATCTGGCTGTTAGTTTTCTGGACAATTAACAAATATGCGGGTCCCCCCTCCATCACACACAATCATTCAGTATACGAACACAATATACACAAACACACACACACACACACACACCACACACACACAAATATATATATATATATATATATATATATATATATATATATATATATATATATATATGTATATACATATATGCATGTTAATCGAAGGGGAATTTTTCAATTGATAATAATTTCGTCCTCTCGTGGATTCGAACCAGCGGACAAAGGAGTATGTCCTCCTGACAGGTTCATATTGTTGGTTTGATTGATGATATCAGACTCCAGCATCTTACTTTTGTGTGGACAATAACTACTTTTGAAAACCAGCTCTGCCACACTCCAGTTCATGGTTATGGCCTTTGTTCCAAATATGTTAAGAAACTCCCTAAGTTTTCTGATGCATATCGCACTGATCTTTTGTGCTCTGCTAATCTTTGTGAGATGCATCTCATGACAATTACTTCACGTATCTTGTAAACTCCGGCTTCTTCTCTTTTATTTAAGTATACGTTAATGAGCGAACTCCCGATAGATTTGGGGTAATGGAAAATGAAATGATTATTTGACCTAAGGTGTTCTGTAGCTTTAAGGATGTTTTCATCGAACGGAAGTTTTATTTTATTTTTGAAATATCGTGCGGAAGTTTTATTTTATTTTTGAAATATATTTGTTTGTTGTGAGTGCGACCTCTATAGTATATTGTGTTCGCTTTTTAATAGCCTTCTCGATAATGACAGCTAGGCATGCGGTCGTAAAAACTCCTTGCCAAATAATAGATCATGCTTGTTGTAAGGAAAGTCGCATCTCGCAACCGACCCCTTTGTGTAGGGATAACGGTGGGAAAGAAGAAAAGTTCACTTTGATCAACCGTCAATGTTTCGCTTCGTAACATATATGAGCTCCGTCCTTTAATTGTCCCTGGAGTTTCATTAGTTTTCCAGTCTCTCCTTTGTCTTCCTCCACCTATTTTCTGAAATTTTTCTTCCTTTTTTTCATTCTTTTTATTCAAAATTACAATTTCTTTCTTTCCAGTTTTCATTATCATACTCGTTTTATTCTCATTTCCCAAATTCTCATCACCTATTTTCATCATTCATTATCCTCGTAAGTCTTTTCTTTCGACCTTCACTTTCTGTCAGATTAAGATTTCAAACGTTGGAGACTTGAAAAAAATATCTTCAAGGTGAAAGGAGACACAAATTTGGAGAGAATCTTACGGAATATGGGCGCGCCGCCCTCCCCCCCTTCCCCCCACCCCCTCCTCACCCCTCTCTCTCTCTCTCTCTCTCTCTCTCTCTCTCTCTGCGCAAATTAGGGCACGACGTAGACATATTGGTCATGGCCACCTGATGAATAGCTTCAGCCAACCATCGCAGCGATTTCTCTGTCCCTTGACTGTGATGAATGTAAGTGGGGTCTTGAGAAGATCTTCCCTCTCTCAGTTCCGAGACGATGATGTTGAATATCTTAATTTTTTAGTTCATAAGACTTTTCATTGTAAAGCCGGTCTCAATACTTAGCAGTATCATGAGGTTTGATTTTTGTTGAAGCGTATATATTTACAGTAACTTTTTTTGTTTTTTTATTGAATTTCTTATCTTATATGACTGCAGTCTTTTAGAGAAGGGGATTAGAAGCAAGAGCCTAGCCTAACTATTCTTTGTTTATTTAGAAATTATAGCAATCTGCTTATACACAGACATATGCAAAGAACATGAACAAAAAATTAACAGTACGCAGGATGCCCATGCGTAAACAATTAATAATATAAGAGAGCATTTCGAAGTTATTGTTCTTTTAATTTATCTTATTTTGTTAATTTGGCATCCAAATTTTTCTTTGCACTCGTTCATGTAGATCAAAAGAGTTGTATGCTTAGAGCTACTTAACGGATTCGGACTGAATGTTGTTTAATGCTCTCACGAACCTTCGCCGGTTCATTTGACAAAAGTTTTACTATTTTTAGTGATGCTTTATTTGAGATTCATTCTTGATGACTACTCAAGAAAAGTTTCATATTTTCTAAAACATGAAGAGTGTGCTCTGATGGCAAAATCTATTTGCAATTGTCGTAAAACACTGGATGCAGCGTTCTGCTCTCTCTCGATTTATGGCCCTTTCAGGCGGGAGGCTTAAGGGGGGTTGAAATCTCATTTTCCCCGACCATTTTTAACTCCAGCAAAACAACAATAAAAAACAAAAACAACAAAAAATGAAAACAGAAAGAAATATACGGCAGAGGCAAAGATCTCGTTAAATCCTTCGAGGAAATTTATGGCATACGCAGATATCTCCTCCTTCAGCCGAAACCGAAATCGTCTCCCAGTATTTTCAGGTGTGGTGGTTTGCAAAAATCAACGATAGTTTCCGCTCAAATCTATTTTTATTCACTAAAGTAATAAACAAGCTTCTTTGTGGTTCTTATAACTTCAGAAATATTTAAAATAGTGTCTTATCTTATCATACAAAAATCTTATATTACAATGATGAAGGATAATAGCAATGATGAGAAATTTCCATTTAAGCGTAGCACATTCTCTATATCAAATATCTACTTTCAATGTAGACGCCAATTTTTCCAAGATTCTCAATAGCTAGACATAGTTTTCAGATGACTCTCCCCCCAACCACCCCTCTATCTATGTCTGTCTCTCTCACTCTCATCAAACACACACACACATCATACACGCACACACTGTAAATACAGTCATGTACAAAGGCTCGACAGTTATTTCATTTAAACGCAATATCCCAGTCAGAAAAAGTCGCATATCCTTCACCATTTTTCCAGATGAAAACACATCCAGAATCTCTTGCCAGGAACCGTTAGTCATATGGAAATTCCAATTGGACTTCTTAGGAATTAAAAGTATGAGGAAAACAAAATGCTCTCATTTACTATTTGAGGGAAATACATGAACCTTATACATATTCTTAATTTTTCTTTGCAAGGAAGTTTTTTTTTTTTTTTTTTTTACTAACAAAAACATTGGAAATAAAAATCTAGTTGTTTTTCTTCTCTGAGAATTTAAAAAAAAATATATATCTATACTAACGTTGTCCTTTACATATTTTCACAAGTTTTTCTTTTATAAAAAAAGTGAACTTTAAAAACTTGTGTATACTATTTACAAGAATAAAATACGTATGCGTCTGCTTGCTGTAAATTGTCAAGTAAATAGTTCGCATCCACGTAGCAAAACTTACAAAACCCACATCTTTTAAATAGCAACAGTGTTTTTTTCTTAGAAAACTTTAGAAACTACAGTAACAAAAGAAATACAGAATCGTAGAGACTAGAAAAATGGAACGCAGGCATCCAAACATCCATTGAACACTCACTTCAGCAAGTTACTTCTGTTCTACGTTCTGCGAATGCTCAAATCCCCATTGTGTTTTCATAATTTTCTTCAAGAACTTTCATTTCTCTTGGAGGTAAGGAAACATATATTGTTCGCAAAAAAATTCGACACCGGATGTCGTCTCAGCACTTGACAAGATGATTTCGAATAATAGTGTTTTATTTTTTCAAGACTGAATGTTAAAAGGGACGTTTACTTTAGTACGATCACTTGGGGTAAATAGAAGAAAATGTTGTTTTCAAAGCTACATTAAAGGTAAAGCAAAAGATTGCTTTAGTTTTGATTAAAAAAAAACATAAGACCAATTGCAGTGTAATGTCAATTAATGTTGGTACAATACGAAAAGTTACCCTTGATATAAAATTTTGGTATGAGGAAA
>NC_087203.1:19393175-19425675 GCF_015104395.2 Macrobrachium nipponense
GGAGTGTCTGTTTAAAAAAACAAGAAAGACTTATAATGATCGCTTTACATATTACAGCACGAGCAAATAAAACTGATTCAAGGTATGAGAACTATCATTAAACTTAAAAAGAGGCCAAGACGGGGAAAGGAAATTGCGAAAACAAGAAAACACGACGAATCTTTCGAAATCTTTTACGATTTTCGAGATCTATTGGTCCTCGAAGGGGTTTCTCAAATCATTTTGCGTCCGGAGGAATTATCGGTTAAGTGAACCAACGATTTTCATTTTTATATCAAGAGTTTAGTCAAACGCAGGGAATGTCTTATGAAATACTGAGCTTTCATATTTCTTACATTTCTTGCCTGGATATATATGCTGGCATATAACTGGGATAGCGAGCGCGCATTATACATATACATATATACCATATATATATATATATATATATATATATATATATATATATACTATATATATATAGTATATTATATATATATAAATATATATATATATCATATATATATAATTAGTATATATATATATATCTATATATATATATATATATATAAATATATATATATATATATATATAATATATATATATATATAATATATATATATTATATATTATACTATATATTAGTATATATATATATTATATATATTATATATATATATAATACTATATATATATATATATACTATATATATATATATATATATATAATATTCTATAATTCTATATATATATATATATATATATATAGAACATTATATATATATTGTAATAACTATATATATATATATATATATATATGTATATATATTTAACTATATATATATATATATATATATATACTATATTATATATATATATATATAGTATATATATAATTATAATTATATTAGAATATATATATATATATATATATATATATATATATATATATATATATATATTATTAATTATTTTAGTATATATATATATATATATATATATATATATATATATATATATATATATATATATTATATTATAATATTATGTGCCTGTGACCGTTTATGGTCATTTGGATTAGGGAACATTGTCCCTTCCAAAAGAAGTGAGAAACATAAAAGACTTGTCACGTTTGCTTCCTAAAAGACTGAATCATAAAAGCTCCGTCAAGGGGATTCAGATAACAATAAAGAGTATTCGATTTCAGTGAAATGCCATATTTTAAATTCAGGTAGCTTTTGATACTTTAGATTCGTAAGAACTCTGCCGCCATGCATGATTAAAGAATGGCACATCATATATTTTGGGGGGAATATGCGGATGCAAGTGAGAGAGAGAGAGAGAGAGAGAGAGAGAGAGAGAGAGAGAGAGAGAGAGAGAGAATGTGTTCGTGCCATTATACTTTAGAGATTATAAACTTGAAAATTCCCTTGACGTAAAAAAAAAAAACAAAAAAAAAAAAAAAAGGGCCCCACGCCCTTCGTTAGTACTGGCAGATGCAAAAGAAGGGAGATTAAGATGAAAACTTGATAACAAGAGGGAAAAAAACATAACAGTGCATAAACATAAGCCTCCTAAGGAACACAAAACAAAAGTATCTGCATATTCAGGTATGTACAAGTGAATTAATTACACACCCAGCGTCGGATTCATCTAAATCTTAATGAACTGAAGACAGTCCGGAGACTGTATGTGCGGTTAGCGGAATGGTAGGACTTGTAATGCAGAAATGATAAAAGAAAATTGCGGAGAAGAGTGAAACGAATAGTAGAAGATATGATTTCTTGAATAGCATAAGTTTCTGTTTCCACTGTCGGTTTGAAGTAATCTAGAGATAGTAATTTCCGAGCTTTATTATATTGCTTAACACATTGCTACTCAAAACCTTCACGACAGACATTCTTACCTTGGTGTACTCCACTGCTTTCTTAGAAAAACCCGAAGCATTTAAAAGTTTGTTAACATTTTAAGCACATCGTGGTAACTCCAGAGATAAAGGATTCGTCGTGAGAAATACAATAAACGCTGTGTCCTCCAATAGGAAATTTTGAATTTGAGGTAAATTTTGAGAATGGATTTTTTCAAATCACTTTATTGTACTCTAAAATGATTGAGGCTCTATTCTGGTAGCATAGTTAGTACTTATGAGTTATGAAAAGTAGTTTTTAAAAGAGTTAACTTCTCCACTGTCCTACCTTTCCAGTTTCTGTAAAAGAAAACTAATGTGTTGGCTTTGTATTTCTTTCCATCTGTCTGCCTTCAGATCCAAAAAACCTATGAGGCTAAGGGGATGCAAATTGGTATTTTGATCATCTACCCTTCAATCATGAAAGATACCAAATTGCAACCCTCTAGCTTCATGAATTATAATATTATTTAAGGTTAAAGTTAGCCATGGATCGTGCATCTGGCAGCGCTCTCCGGAGCCAAGGGACGTATCCTCACTCTACTCAATCTGGTGAGCAACTGAAAGCTGCCCGGTCATAGTTATTGGTTTTATACAGCATTATGAGTTGTACAGAAAACTCGATTGCGCAGAAGAAACTTTGGTGCATTTTTTATTTGTTGAATGCTAATTCTAGTCTCTTTATTGTCCTGAGTAACAAAGTTCGTCTGATCAGTGACCTCTTCTTCAGACTTTTCCTTTCCTGACTACAGTGATGTACATAAACACGCGCACACACAAACGCTCACACACACAACTATACATAAATTATTATAAATTTCTGACTCATATCTGGATCGAACCCAGGTCTATCAAATGAAAGGCCAGGGCGCTATCAATTGACCCACAGGAGTCACAAAAGAAGTTGGTCCTTTGGTCCCGGAGGGGAAACCTCACAGAACATTAGGGGGTCCCAAAGTTGCTAATGGCCAGTTCTTCCCATATTTCAAGATCAACGACTTTCGTTTCGCTCGATTCGGTGATTTTTGCTTCCATCACCTTCAGGCTTTGGAATTTCATTTTGAACCATCGCAGACTCTTATAACCTCTTCTCTGTCGTTATCATTTTGGTTAGAAATCAAATTTTTTTTATTTATTTATTTCAATTTCTTGACTTTGAGCCACAGGAAACCGCAATCTTTCATGAGCCACAGGAAACTATAATTTTTCATTGGCAAAGAGAATATCAATAGACCAACATAACGAGGAAGATGCAAAATGCTGCTCTTTAAAAATTGATTTAATGAAACAAATTTGATAGCTTTTGATGTTATGAAGAAAAAGTTAAAATAGGAAGTCGTTTTAGCAAGATTGGGTAGGTTCAGGATGTAATATGTATTAGAAGACAATGAATTAGGGATCTTAACTGTCGTTACTGTTTGTCTGGGGGATTATGACGCTGACATTGATATGAATGGAATAGGGATAACTATTGGATGAAAATGGCCAACGGTTAAGATATAGATGAAAACGGCATACGGCGTTTAGGGTTAATATAAAAAATAAGCTTGGAGCAAGGAGTCTGTAGGGTTACTTTCCTTCATAGGTGCTTAGGATGAAGACTAAAATAAATTTTGCATAACGAAATTACAAAAAAAAAAGACTCAGTAATATATATATATACTATATATATATTACATTATATTACTATTATATATACATACATATACATATATATATATATATATATATATATATATATATATATATATATATATATATATATGCAGAAGAAAACCAAATGAGTTATTCATAAGAAACTTTAGTATTATTCTAAAAACAATTATCCTGACTTCTTCGCCGCTGTGAAAAAAGAAGAAGAAAAAAAGTCCTATTCATTTCAATGCGACGAATGTAAATAATGGAAACTCATCGAACAACAACACAGTTAAGAAAAAAATTGAGAATGATTAGTCCAGAAATTCGTTTTGATTAATCGTTCAGTTCCTGGAGGAGAGAGGAACTACACTGGACCGAGTCAGTCAATCTAACAAAATGGGGCAAATTGCTCTTGCGGAAATGACAGAGATCAGAAAGAATCCAAATAGGTCGGTTCTTGGGGAAAGGTTGCCAGGTCAACCACAAATGCACCATACTCGTTTTTGAGGAGATTTTTGTTTTGAGTTTATATCATCTCTTATATATACATCAAGTACTCGATGGCAAGAAAATATTTCTCTCTCTCTCTCTCTCTCTCTCTCTCTCTCTCTCTCTCTCTCTCTCTCTCTCTTTTATACTATACATTATCGGTTCCTTATCGATATCTACAAAAATAAATGGTAAACTATGTAAGCCATTTTACATATAATTACTGTTTATTATGATTTTTCTTTTTTTTTAACACCTTAACAGAATGGATTTTATTTTGCTTGTTTTGTCGTCATGAAAATTATTATTTTTATTTTATTTTTCATTTTCATTTTTTTAGAACTGAAGAAACAAACATGAAAAATCTTTTTCAACTTCTCTGAATTCTGTGGAGGAGGCAGTCAACCAATGTAGTAGATGCCGGGGCTGAGTTCCGCAACGCTCGATTCACGTTTATTACGGCGAAGGATTAATCCCGGCTTATCGTTCTAACTAACTATCAATATAATACCAACACAGTGATGGAAAAACAACCTTAATCTGAAGAATTAAAAGAAACCGTAATGTTGAACACCTACTGGCCACATACTAGACAGATACACACACAAGTATATATATATATATATTTTATATCTATATAGTATATATATATATATATATATCTATATATATATATATATATATATATATATATATATTATATATATATATATATATATATATATATATATATATATATGAGCATATTTTCTTATACAATTCCTATTAAAGTCAGTGGCATTTTCTGCATCTATCATCTTTTTAAGTAAACCCTCAATGAATCTATACTTCTTTTTCTCTACTAGTAAGCTTCTTAGGAATAAGGAAAATGCATTCGGGATTCCTTCTATTTATTTATTTTTTGTTTATTTTATCGCCTATAAAAGGCAACTTCCTCAGGACTAAATTACAAAATCTGCAAACACGGTTTTTATTGCTGTGTTCGAATTTCTTATATGACGTCACAGGGGCGCTGAATTTCTATTGGTCGAAGTTCATTCATGATATAATTGGTACTGAATATCTATTGGGCGACGGTTTCTTTCTCTTGCTGGTTGTCTGGGCGGCACCCTACTCCTGAAGTCGCTCCACGAGGGCGTAGGCAAGGGCATGGTTGCTGTCTCTGGCCGACCGTTTCGATTCGTTTCGTCGTCAGTAGTCATGTCCAGGGGTGTTTGTCACTCGTGCCTTCCTTCGGAGTCTCAAGGATGTCCTGTGGCTTCCTTGAAGGAGGGAGGATGAAGTCGGAGGTCCTTTGTATATTTAGAGAAGGCTATTGTTGCTTTATGCTCATAGCTTCTGCTATTTGGAGTGTGTGGAACCGTGCTTTTTATGTACAATCTCCGCACTTTCTAATAGTTCTTTTA
The DNA here is from genome assembly GCF_015104395.2 of Macrobrachium nipponense. Lineage (NCBI taxonomy): Eukaryota > Metazoa > Arthropoda > Malacostraca > Decapoda > Palaemonidae > Macrobrachium > Macrobrachium nipponense. The sequence continues at coordinate 19,398,595 of NC_087203.1, forward strand.
GCGTTGGTTTCCGGTCGTGTTCGTCTATGTAATGTTGAAATATTGCCCCTTGGTTGTTGCGGGCTTGCAATCACCTGCGTGACATGTACTTATTGCTGAGGTACATTTAAATTTTTTGTGTACGTTGGTCTACTTCATACCTCTCCACGGGAGCCGTGCTATTCCGCATTACAAGGGTCTTTGTTAAGTTCAGACGGTAGAAAATACGCAAGGAAATCTTTTCGTCAGCATTCGTAGGTGTCGCACCGCTGTCAATTATTCTCCTCATGGCCTTGACATCACCCTTGAATTGGCTGTGATTTGCAGCCTAGTAATATAGCATGATATTTTTCGCAGAAATATGCGTTGTTCCTGGTGTGCTGGCATATGCATCCAATTGTTTTCTTAAGCAACCTTCTACAAGATCGCTGTCGCATCAGTTGTTAGTCATATTATGAAATACAAAAATCCTAACTCATATCTGAATTGAACGCAGGATTATCGAGTGGATACGTTATATATGAATTCGAGCTTTCATATTCTCGCATATATTTGTAGAACAAGTGTCTCGAATGCAATACAGGAATGCAAAAAAGAAATTAGGCCAAACGGCAAGCGCTGGGACCTTTGAAGTTATTCGGCGCTTAAAAGGAAATTGAGAGCTGAAACGTTTAAAAGGTGTAACGGGGGAAAACCTCCCACTTAAGTTATGAAACAAATGTTAGGAGAGGGTGGATAGCAAGCTAGATGAAAGAGAATATGAATGGAGGTACAGTAAAAATAATGTAAGGGTGTGTAGCTAGGGGCCGAAGGGAAACTGCATAGAACCTTACGTAATGCCTAAAGTACACCTGGCGAGGTGAACTGACTACACTATCGCCCTACGGAGTTCAAAGTCTGAATGGGAATCCTTTTTCTTGTAGGAAGTAATGATAAAAATGTGGTCTTTCTGGATTAATTTGTCATTTTAGCAATTAAGGCTAAGGAAACGCAGCAAGAAATAAGTAATCTATCAATGATTAAGGAACGATTAGAAGCCTGAAGCATTAGTATTTCACATATGATTTATCGATGAATTAGGACAGTTAAGAATATGTACAGCTGTTCAGTTTCGTGCAAACGAATAAGACAGGTTATGAAACATTTGATATTATCTTCATTATGTAACTCATCATAAAATGAGAATTTTGCAAACTAAAGCATCAGCGTAATTACTATATTCTTGCTTTGCTCGAAGATCGCCAATAAATATAATGTGAATCTTACGCTATACTTGCTTGCTTTTATTATTTTGTTAGTCACAATGATTTGGTATCATGTAGTATAACCACCCCAGTAGTTGAAGAAATCTTAGTCAGAACACGTGGAGTGTATAATCTATTCTGAAAGCTTTTTGTATAATATATTATATATGTCTACATTACCTACATAGTGTTTTGTGTGCGTGTGCGCGCGCGGCGCGCGTGTGTGTGTGTGTGCTGTTGTTGCTTCTTTTACACAATATTATTTTTGTATCTATTGTAACTCGGAAAGTTGCACCGGCGAAAAACAGAATAGTATACCGCACCCACACACACACACACACAGTCGTACGAAACTTGTAACAGAAATACGTTTAAAACTTTAAACAAAGCCAGTAACGTTATAACTTGAGAGCACAAAAACTTACTCAAAATAAGGACCTACGTTTTCCTTTGGAGTAAACATAGCAGGGGAAACTAAATTATACACGTACGAACATATCTGTAACTTCAATTGATCTTGAGACATTTGGAGCACCAATTCATGAAATATATTTCTAGTAATTAATATTCAACAAAGTAACGGAAGATATGGTATTCTTTCTAAAATTCTGTTAGAGTTAACTATACATTAACAATAGAAGAATTTTCATATATAAAAATGTAATACTATCATGCATCATCTTTTCAAGATTTAAAATTTTCATTATTTACTTTTACAAACAAATTTTATAAACATACCTATTCATCAACATACTGAACCAAATATTAGCGCAATTTAATTATGATTTAATGTTTTTTTTTAATCCAAAGTGTACAGTTGCACCATCAACTCGTATTCACACCTTAAATATAATTGTCCTACTGAAACCCAAGCCATCTTGCTATTATAAACCTCGCTTTTAATCTATGTAGTTTATTATAATTTGTATCATATATGGATGTGTCGAGAGTAAATCTGCTATCAAATTCCACGGACCAAACATTTTCCTTATCTCCTAAAGAGAAATGGAAGTTCTGAGGAAAGGTGTCTATGGAAATGAATCCTAAAATAATGTCAGGAATAGATATATATGCGCTTCTGTGAAAACATAACGAGAAACTCAAACGCGTAGAACCTAGGTGGTATAGAAGAGAGGAACTTTTTGATGGCTTTAATCGCTATTTTTTTATATCTGCTATCATTCTCCCAACAGCTTCCACTCTGTCTAGTTTATTGTGTTTTCGGTTTCTTGAACTTTCAGCAAAAAAAATTCGTTTATAATAAATTTTCCTACCCCATTGTTATTTCATAGCAAATCATTATAGAATAATTAACAAATTGGCAGCGGATTTTTGAACTTCATTTGCAAATTTATGTCCAATTGACATATAGTTTATTTTTTGGAAAAAAACCCACTGAATTTTCTAGAAGACATTATTCCACTAGTAAACTGCTACGAAAATATTGAGCTCCAAATTCAAACGGCAACATTGGTAGAAAGATATTCTTAGAATTCTCAGATAATGAAAACAATTTCATTTTGTAGTTTCATTCATGCGCTTTTTGCGCAAGAAATTTACTTTTAAGAAAAAAAAATAGAAAAAGTAAAGGCACATTTATTTGTATCGAATAGCTAGTCATATAGATTTACTTTTCTCATAAGAAAATTATTTTAAAGTTTATAAGCGATTTCAAAATGACTATCGGTTCCCGACAGGAGATTTAAGAAGTGTTCACTGGAACAGGGGAAAATGGATGTACGATTTATTTCTAACCAAGACACTGCGGAAAAAGTGAGTACTGGATCGCCTTTTTCCATGTCTATGTTTTGAGAGAGAGAGAGAGAGAGAGAGAGAGAGAGAGAGAGAGAGAGAGATTTATATGAAAAAATTAAATTGCTACTGATCATCACTAGAAAAGCGATATGTTATTCATCTTTTAGTATGGAGTTATGAACTCCCCAATTATTTGATTTTACTAAAGAATGCGTCGAGTTTTTAGTCAATCTTATATGTTAGTATGATAATCTGGACTTACTGTGGAAGAGTAAAACAAAAATGACATATGAGATATTCCTGTATAGTATATTACCGGAAATTGGAGTTTTATATCATGACTGTATCACGTACACTTATAAGGAATTGCTCTTTACTGCCATATTGCTTCACCACTACAATAAAGGAAATTGGTGTAAATATAGCAAAAAATTTCTTTTGAACACTTATGAAATTGTCAGAAACATAATTTGGTTTCAACTTTAGACCCAATGAAAATTATTAGGTGGAAAAAACTACCATTGATTTCTGCATACTGGCACAAATAAAAATACTGGGGAGACAGATTTCGGTCAGCTGAAATAGCCTTTCTGCTATATGTACTTTATTTTTTACTTTCTTTTTCGATGAAGATAAAAGGGATGGAGGAATATGAGATTTTTCCACTTTAAAGCCCTCCTGCCTGAAATGGCTATAAATCGAGAAACAATACCTATCAGTTCTTTCACCGCACAAAAGTAAAATACTGCTTCCATTGTTTAACGATGTTTGCAAAACTATTTCATTTATGAGATCGCAGTCTTCACGCTTTTAATTGTGATAGCTTTGTTAAATATTTGCCTGAATATATCTCAAAATAAAGTTCTACAGACAGCAGTAAAAATGTCGCTAAGATGAACTGGTGGTAATTCGTGAAAACATTTAAAACATTATCTCTGTTCATCTTATAAGCATTTCTACCTCTTTTTTTTCTGCATAGCTTCGTAGTTTAGATTGTAATAACCGCACTAAGTGAAAAAAAGTGTTGTTAATACAGCTGCGTATAAGTAGAAGGTTGTTGTAATCACAAGGCAAATAAAATATAAGTTCTTTCTTACTCACTCTATAAATCCCCCTCTGTAAATGGCTCAGAGGTTGGCTGACTAATAGTCAATTCAAAAGAAACGATTTGTTATGAAAGTGACCTTTAATCATTAAAATAATACGCAATTAAACTAATAAGGTATGGAATGATAATTTTGATTTAAATATTTCTCATGTTCTCACTTCAGAGCTCCCACTATAAAAGGCTCAGATGTTAGCTGACTGTAATAAAACGAAGACATTTTAACATTAAAATTTTGCTAAAAATGTCGCTGCTTTTATAGGGCCAAACACTTCATGTACTCGGTGATATTCAGCAACATCTTCTCAAGATCCCACTTATATTAATCATAGTCACAGGAAAGAGAAATCGCTTTAATGGATGGCAGGTGGCTACTCATCAGGTGACCATGAGGTCAACATCTACGTTTGACCCTAATCTGCAGAGAGAGAGAGAGAGAGAGAGAGAGAGAGAGAGAGAGAGAATCTTTTATATCTCTAGATCTACTTCCATTCCGAGGAGATGCTTTTCAAGTCTTCCAACGTATGAAATCTTAATCTGCGGGGAAGCAGTGGATGAAGGGCAATGGTTAAAATGACTTAGGAAATGAGAATAAAATCACGAGGATAGCGAAAGATTACTAGAGATAATTTTGAAGAATAAGAATATAAATAAGAGCAAAAAGATAAGCATGCAAAAAAGAAACAGAAAATAATTGTTGCATGGGTCAGTCCAGCAACTCCAGACAAGATGATTACTTCATTTAAAGTACTTAAGTTCAAAGCAAAAATGTGGGAACGCAACTTTCTATAAAGGACCTTGAAGCAAATATTTGAAGTAAGCAAGAAATGACGACAAATATTAGTGAAAAGTGAAAGTAAATGAAGAAACGCAGTATTGGGGGATAAGCAAACAACATGGAAGGATATTAATAGAATTGTGGAATCTCTATAAGTGAACCAAATTATAAAAGAACTGCTCATTTACTTCTTGTAGAAGTTTGGAAGAGACAGGGTAATTGTGTCCCAATTCCAAACTGGCCTATAAGGGGCGATATTATGACTGATTCCAGAAATGACAAAATCGTTCGAATCTAAGCCTGGAGAGTCCATCAGGACAGATAGAGAATAAAAACGTAGATACAGGATCACGCATGTAAGTGCATCACATGGACTTGACCTAATCATTATGCCTACGGGTAATGACATTATATGTCATTTTCTGAAACCGAGAAAGTAGGTTACAGGATGTAAACTGTAGATTTCATAGGACTTTAGTAGAGTTAGCTTAATGGGTGGTTTCTGTTTGAAAAAAAAAATTAAGATTAAAGTGAGGTAGAAATGGATGTAGAAAAAAATACATGTCAGTAAAAGTACATACAAATATTCAAATAATCTCGAGGAGATAAAACTTCATTCAAAAGTTTCTAGGAACTCATGCATTTCAGGAAGTGGGACAATAAATCAGGCATTCAGACACAACGGAAAACTTTTGTGATTGAAGTAAACGACGAAAGAGAAATCTATTGTCCATTGCAGAGAAAAACTACACTTGAGATTTTCTGGTGTCTCTTTACAAAGTCTTGCGGCTTAATTAACGCAACATTTAAACACAAAAGTTATTTCATATAAAATTTCACACAAAACACGTGAGATGATATATTTTCAGTATATGCTCTGTACATGCAGATCGTCACGAGAAACCCCAGAAAGAAAAGATATTTTAAAGGAAAAATAGTTACAGTTCCATTTAGACACAACATGTATATTGATAATATGTGGTCTGGAAATATTTTATGGGACAGCTTCGAAAATTTGGTTGACCGATAAATATATTATAATGTTAACCTGGCTATACGTTTTGAAAATTACCAAAATAAATGGACTTCTCTCTCTCTCTCTCTCCCATCTCTCTCCTTCTCTCCTCCGTCCTCTCGTCTCTCTCTCTCTCTCGATATTCACAGAGCACTGTGCAAATTTATTGAAAAACATGATATATATATACAAAACAACCCCTGACCTGTTGGGTCACTTAATTTTGAAAATTTAGATAGTGGAGGGTGGTACCTGGTACCAGTTTTTCTTTTTTGTGCAGCTTCCAAATTCACTAGACACTTTCACAGGCACCGTTACAAAAACTTGTTTGCACTGTCTCTTCATATTCCATAAATAACCACTATGCTATTAAGATATGAAATAAATCTAAAAGTTACAAGGGACCATGTAAGTACAAGATCTTATGTTAATGTAAAAATGAATATTTCCCTCGGTCGGGAAGAGAGAGAGAGAGAGAGAGAGAGAGAGAGAGAGAGAGAGAGAGGGTAAAAACTGAACCTGCTTGCAACGGTTCCAATACAACCAATGCAAGTTGTGTCTAATATCAAGATGGCCTTCTCTTACTGATGAACAAGATGCAAAATGGATGACATCAATTCATTTTAGGACTAGTTTTTCTCCAAAAATCTTAATAAAATAACTTTTCAAGCGAGAGGGAAAGAGAATGATTACGTGTATTAATAACTATTAATAGTATACATGATTTCAGAACATAAAAATCTCTTACCATTCAAGATATTACTTTCAACAATTATCGCAAGCGAACGGTGACGTCACAGCAGTTTTGGGTTCGATACACACATCTCATCTTCCAATTAAATTACTTACAGGTCAAGAAATTCTTCTTTAGACAAATCGAGAGAGCTAAGAATTAATTCATGCGTAATGGTAAACAGTGTCATAATAAAATATGGTGTCACTTCCTACGGATGACAAAACGAACACAGAACGTTTTGCTTCTAGAAGCTTCTAACATGACACGATCATTGCACAATCTTGGGCAATGATCCCGTGGTTACAAGTAAGACAGACGAATAATACTCGTTCAACACGAAGAACTCGAGCGCTAATGTGTTGACAGTTACATCCGCTTTCGCGAATGAAGATCTCTCTTTTCACATACGTTACTTCTTAAATTTAAATCATGCATTTTGTGAATTCTGAACATTTTACGTGCACATATTAACTCTAAGCCAATTTTAATATGGAATCTGAATATACTACAGACACTTTACATTACATACAATTACTAAAGGGAAGTTATGTTTTGCGAAAGCATCAACATATATATATATATATATATATATATATATATATATATATATATATATATATATATATATATTATAATATATATATATATATATATATATATATATATATATATATATATATATATATATATATATATATATATATATATATATATATATATATATGTGTGTGTGTGTGGTGTGTGTGTGTGTGTGTGTGTGTGTGTGTGTGTAAAAAGAGAGAGAGCGAGATAGAGGATATACTGGTATCTTGTTACCGTGTCCTTACAACTTCTTGGATACGTTTGTCATTACAAAGTCTTAGATCCAAAACCAAATGTGAGGTTTGCACTGTTGTACCTTCATTACAGACAAATAATTCTCACAATATTAAATGATCATTTTTGGAAGTCGAAACTACACAAACTATTGCTGCATGATAAATTAACAGATCCAAGAAAAACGAACAACTTAAACTATTCATATTTATTTGTGATCCTGAATGATACTAGAATTACAGCAAATCAATAAATATGTTAAATTGCATTTCGAATATTTATCTTGTAATTCAGCGTATTGAGTACAACAGCAAAATCTGTAGGAAATAAATAAATTTAAAACTGCTAACAAAAAACTACACCTAACCGGACTGAGACAATATTATTAACGATCTATGAGAAGAGTAGCACTGTACAGTTTAAATGAGTTATAGTTATACAATAATAAATAATATGTCCGCGATCACCCTTCTTATTTTGCTTCCTGCATTTCATAGCTGAGAATATGAGTTATCCGTTTCATAGCTCAATGATTAAAGTTTTATTCGAATGGTGCATTGGGAAGTCGAGCTGCTGATCAAAGCTGAAAGCAATAGTACAGGCTTTCGTTTGTTTCACATGCGATGTATGACGTGTTATTTCTGCGCACTCCAGTTCGTATCAGTTCACAAGTACAAATAAAAAAAGGAAAAAATATACACTTAACCGAATAAATAAAGAAAATGATTAGACGAATATAACCAAATAATGAGTGCACAACAAACCCCCAACTATTTGTTTGCCCAGCTAAATATTATATTGGAATTTTATCACTCAGATATTGATAGAGATAAGCCGCCGCTATGAAATTTTAGTTCTTGATTAAACGCCGCAATAAAAATTCAGAATACTGCAATAACTCCTATAAAAGAAATTTCAATAAAGTGTTTATTACAGAATCTGACTGGCAAATAATCCTCTCTCGAGGAACTGAAATTGATTAAGTTTATCTGGAATCCCCATATCGTTAATGGAGTTATGTACTGATGATATAATATTTTGGCGAAATGTCTCATTTTTCATGAATGGGTTTGGGTAAGAAGCATACAATTGGAAGATGTACGCACAAAGCCTACGAAAGCTATATCTGTTGATTATGAAGCAAAGCCACTGAGACTGGCCGAGCTCTTGAGAAAGTTGAGAGTGAATTAGAGGAAAATATGAGAAAGGGAAAGGGAAAATCATGCTAATACTTAATGTAACAGCTGAGCGTGGATGAGGAAAGAGGGATTAACTTACTGGTTTTTGCAGAAAGGAAGTAAGGAAGGCAACATTATCTCCGCAAAAGGATTGGAAGAGAAGAGATGTTCATTAAAGGCAAAAGTTGGAATATATGAACATAGAGAACCACTTCTTCTCTTTAAGGGAATGGATATTGACAGAGGCTTTGGGGAAGAATTTTATCTTACTGACTGTGTAGAGTAAGAAGGGTTGAAATAGCGTGGAATATCATAAGAATATGAGAAACACGTGGAAGGAGGTTAGTTTGTCTTAAATATAGACCTGAGAATTTACACTTGGTTTGTTCAAACGGTGAAAATGAAGGCCTTTATATTAGAAAATGTAAGTTTAATTAGGATATTGTAGGAAAAAATGGCGAAAGAGAGACCAAACTAGTGCTGATTAGATAGTGCGTAGGAGTTATTAGATATGAGGGACAAAGTATCCTAGAAGTGCCAAGAAAATAAGATGGGTTGGAATGGCTTCTATATAGCCTATATAGAACTAAGAGTTAACTGTAAAAACCAGAAGTATCTAAAATGAAAATTGTAAATGAAATCTATATGATCCAGTTGAAGAATCATTAACCTCAACCTCAAGTACGTTAAGCAATAAATAGGGAATGACATAGCAACTGTTTGGCTGAAGTGTCAAATCCGAGTAGGACCACATTCAACAATTTAAATTTCACAAACATAAGAAAATATAGATATAAGAATCTAGAAAAACGGGAATATTATATCAATTCTGTGTATACAGTGTACACACACAAACACTATATAATATGTACATTATATATTATATATATATATATATATATATATATATTAATATATATATATATATATATATATATATATATATGTATATATGTATGTATATATATATATCTTGACTTCATCAGATATGCTTGAAAATGGCGTATCACTGACTGACTTCTTTTCGCACAATATATTTAAAAAGGTTACAATTATTATTATTTCTTTGCGTTAAAAATGAATAATATAATTTCTTTCCACATATGTAACTATTCAACTGAGAGTTATAACCTAGATAATCTAACACTTGTACTAATACACAATCCCATATTTTATTGTATATAGCTAATAATACACGTGGAATATCAATTTTCACAATCTGGACATCAACAGGGTAAAACAGAGCAATTTAACTGCAGCAGAAAGTGTTCTTTAAAAGACTCGATGGCAGTCATTTATGTTTTCAGAGTCCATCGAAAACTTTAAGTTTTCGACCAGCATAGCCCACTACAGTAAGTAAAGCTAGCAGGTACGAAATACTTACATAACTACGTTCTGATTACTAAATAGTTCAGACGCTCAGAAAACGATTTAAATGCTGTTAAATATGATAAACAAAATTCACAAAATCAGATGCGATTGTCATTTTTTGTAAGTTTGGAAAAGTAATTCGTTGGTTAAACTGCACATATATGTTGTATGGAAGAACACCCATACAACCTTGTTTTCACTTATCTCCAGAAAAATCGCTCAGGTTGGTAGCTGACCGAGGAGAGCATCTCTCTCTCTCTCTCTCTCTCTCTCTCTCTCTCTCTCTCTCCTTCTTCTCTCTTCTTCTTCTTCTTCTTTCTCACCTAATTATCTCGTAAAGCTAACACACAACAAGCTAAAGAAAAGCATGGCAGATAAGAAAAGAAAGTGCGAAAAGCACAAAAAGGAAAGTAAATGATAAATGAATATCTCCCCCAACAAAACATCTTAGCAAAAACCGATATTATAATTGGGATTCTTACCCATTTCATTCACCACGCCAAAAAGTCTCCAAGTATTCGTTAAGTCCCTAAGTCACTGTTCCTTTAACATGACCATTTCCCACTATGGGTATCTTACACGCATCTCTGTGCAGTTGATTGACCACACCAATCAACCATTTCGATTGAAATATTTTACCAAAAAAAGGAACCATCTCTATTAAAAATCGAGGTTCACCAACATCTTAAACGCAATGAAAACACATGAGATGTATGTTAGTGACAAAAGAATAAATCACTAAAATAAACAAGTCTATAAAGGTTTTTCTAAGTTTTTTACTCACTCTCTAGGGAATGGGAATCCCAATTCCCAGCTTGTCCAACCCGTACTTCTAGTCTGGTTCATCACAAAGGAGTGAGCGATCTGTCACAAGCCTCTTCGCACTTAACGATTTCGCAATGCACGAGAGTTTTCACTTTAACGTTTATCTTCTTCTTCCTAGCTTAAACCCATTTTTTATATGGGGTCGCCATTACGAATGAGTCGTCTCCATCGATTTCTGTCTTGTGCCTCGTTCTCATTTATACCTTTCAATTCCATATCTTCCCTTACACAATCACGCCATCTCTTTCTTGGTCTTCCCTTCTTCCTTCTACCCCGCACTTCCATTTCCATCGTATGTCTTCCAACATGACGTTCCTCCCTTCGTAACAAGTGTCCATACCATCGAAGCCTTCCTTCCTGTATTTTCTTCGATATTTCTGCTACCTTTGTTGATCCTCTTATATACTCATTTCTAATCCTATCTTCCCTTGTTACTCCCGACATCCATCTCAACATTCTCATTTCTGCTACATCCATCTTCTTCTCCTCTGTTTTCCTCATACTTGCCGTTTCTGTTCCATATAACATTGCTGGTCTGACCACCGTCCTATGGAACTTTCCTTTCAATTTCAGAGGGACCGTCTTGTCGCAGAGTACCCCTGATGCAGACCTCCAGTTATTCCATCCTGCCTGAATTCGGTGTCTCACCTCTTGGTCCATGCTTCCACTATCCTCCAATACGGACCCTAAGTACTTGAACTTCTGTACTTTCTTTATTTCTTCCCCACCCAATCTTATGCTACTTCCACCGTCCTCAGTAATACTAGAACACATATATTCGGTTTTTGATCTGCTTATTCTCATTCCTCTCTCCTCAAGTGCTGCTCACCTCTCCACCTCCCCTCCAACCTCCAACTCCTCCTTCCCCTCTGAACACAACACAATGTCATCCGCGTATAATATGCACCATGGCACTGCTTCTCTAACATCCCTGGTCATTACATCCATCACGATGTTGAAGATGAATGGGCTAAGTGACTGACCCCTGGTGTAATCCAACTCCTATCTCAAATCCATCCGTTTAACGTTTATCACGCCCTGAAATCCGATTAGAACCGAACCAAAAGATTCCATGCCTTCAGACCCTGCCATGATGGAAACTTCTATCCTTGGACACGTGTCACTTTATCCGGGCGGTATCCGAACAATGTTCAGGTCACCGATGATCAATTGCTGGATGCCCAAAGGTGACTGTGCACTACGCGGTGATCTAAGAAACTCACAAGGCACATTTCCCACCTGTGAGATCGCTGATCCTTGCAAGAAATCGATATATACGTATATATATATATATATATATATATATATATATATTTATATATATGTGTGTGTGTGTGTGTGTGTGTGTGTGTGCGCGTGTTTATATATATATATATATATATATATATATATATATATATATATATATATATATATATATATATATACATAAGAGAGAGAGAAAGAGAGAGAGAGAGAGAGATACCCCAATTGAAATGGAAGAAAGGAAACAGGAACTGGGGTAAAGCAAAGGGCTAAAATAAGATGCAGTTCGGGCAGAAGGGAAGCTGTAGACGCCCCACGGGGAAATTCCCTTCGCATGTTTTACGGACCAGTTGGTAAAGGTTCCTCATCTTTTTATTAATCATCATTCATCTCTGGTTACCTGCAGAGATTACTGTAGTTCATTTTATCTCACAGTCGTTAAATTTGGGCATCTGTGTTTGGTCACAAAAGTAATTATATCATTTTATCTCACAGTCGTTAAATTTGGGCATCTGTGTTTGGTCACAAAAGTAATTATATCACAGGCACAATTGAGAGGTCTTCTTCAGTGTTGTCATTACTTTCAGGAATGTTTTTACAGAATATTTAACATTTTCTATAGTGTTAAGCTACAAAATTCTTGTGATGACTGATTAAATCAATCTTTTAGTCTATTTTCATCTATAAACTTTATGTAATCTTCCTTTACAATGTAAATTTTATGATTAAAGTCCGACGATGCGACTACGTATTACAAGAATTATATTGACATCAAAAGTTTCTCTTTTTTTCAAAGGTGTTGAATCCCCAAATTATTTGATTCGCCAAAAGACATAAACGGAATACACCTAACGTTCTATTATTGGAAATACAATCTGCTCCACTTGCCTAATAAAAATTACAAAAAAATATTTCAAACGGATCTAGCAAATGATAGCAAAGGAAGTTTGGAAATAAGAGTTTTGAAATCCATATTCAAAGAATTGAAATTACGTGATTTCAGTTTTAAAATTCGAATAATCTTGATTAGTGTGTCAGCGCAGTTGAAAAGAGAGCACTTTCCAATCAAGCGAAAAGCTTCCGCCCTTTATTTCTGTCATTCCCCATCATTTTATTTTTGGCATGCCCCATCATCGATTTTTATTTGTTTTCCTGCTTCTTTGGTACTCCTCTTCCTTCTTCTTTTTTCTTCGTCGGTGTAGCATTGAATCATATATGTTTATCAACATCCTATCAAGTAGTATACACACACACACATTATATATATATATATATATATATATATATATATATATATATATATATATATATATATATATATATATATATAAATGGATGTATCATGTGTGCGTGTCAGTGTGTTCCAGCATAACTCTGAAACGCTTTGAGCAATTTCAAACAAACGTTGTATACATATAACTTATCACCTAGAAAAGCATACAGTGGCAGATAAGACATTACTAGCACCAAAGGGGGTGGGGGACGGAAGGGCTTCCTTGATACAGGGCTGGCTCTGCCCGTAGACTTTATAACTAGATAAACTTTACAAGTTTATCATACCTTGCTTTGGTATATATATGATACACTATCTGAAAAAGAATACTGTGGCGTAATACATTACGGGTACCAAAGGGGGTGGGGGTGGGAAAGGGGTGACATGTAAAAATAACGGAAAACGACATATATCATGTCTAAACCATAGTTTTTCGAGTTCGCTGAGGTCAGTAGTGACACTCCAGATCCCTTTTTTTTTTTTTTTCCCCCCCCCAAGCAAAGGTTCAGCCCCAGTGGAGGAAGGGATGGGGTGGTGAGAATGAAGTAGAAATGAAAAATACTAGTTTCTAATCCAAAGTTTATGAGGTCGATGAGATAAAGTTACACTCGATGCCTTTCAAATCCAAGTTCAATGCCGATATACATACATACATTAATACACACATGCATACATAAATCACCAAATCCAAAAATCTTAATTTTCTAAATTATTTCATGTGTGCAATCTACGCTTTCCCAGACTAATGGCACACAGACTATGAACAGAAAATTAGAATAGAACCCTTATTAGAACAATCAGAATTACTTTCCGAAGATAAGGAAAGAATATAATGCATAATCTGTTCAAAAATCAAAATAATGTTTAAAATGGGCAATCAGAAGATATACAATTACAGGAGCTCTGTATGGCTCAATGGCTCTTGTACAATATCTTGGTAAAAGTGCCACCAAATATGCAAGTAAAACACTTACCCTATGGGATCACGTGTGTGCATGAAAGTACGGATCGAAAACTTAAAATTAGCAATACAAAATAACACTATGCCTTGGAGCACTGTAAGCGAGCATGAGCATTGCAGGCATTCAGGGGTATGGCACCCTGAGATCCGCACTGTCAGAGTGAGGTGAGTGGCACTGTTGATCTACAAGGGCAGGCACACATTGAGGCAGTCTACATGAATCAGCAAAGTATTCGACAGTGAAATAATAGTAGTGGTAGGGGTAAATTTACTCTGAATGTACGATTTCTTAGGATATCAACGCTTCGATATTACATGAAATGTGTTTGAGAATAACTCAATTTAAAGTAGCAAAGTATGATCACTGATATCACTATTTCACACTAAATCACTCACTGGTGTCTCATAGGGAGACAAGAATTCTAGGAATGAGAATTAACAGAAAACACAGGTGAAAATAGGAATGAGTGCTAGGAACAGGGGTGAAGGTCCTATAGAACTAACGTTTACGTTCAATTACCTTAGTCCATGGTGAGACAGACGTAGATCTGTGCCACGGCATTGGCCAAAGGACATGGGGAGTTTGCAGGGCTTCATCAGAGGTTGGAAAAGACAATGCTTTACTCAGTCAAGAACCAAGCAGGTGAGTGACTGTCAGGAGGTCTCGAAGGCAGAGTCCTAATGCAAAATTCTTGGTTATTTGAAAATACTAGCCATTTCAGCTTCAAGAGGTTGGTTAAGGAGAGTGGCAGGCTGAGTCTTCAGGCACAGCACCGCCTCCGGGTTGGTACACTGCAGCAGGACGATAGGCCTTCAGTTACTGGCTAGGGCGAAATATGACTTGATTGGCCAGGTCATGGCTTTAAATATACCCAAGGTGGATAACTGAAAACATCCTGTCCAAACTGGATATTGTTGTTCTCAAAACAAGACGACTGAGTTCCTTGAGGGGACAATTCGTCTCAGGTCTTTCATAGAGAAAACAATGAAACTACACATGTGTCAAGAGATTCTTGACTGGATCCTTACATGAAAAATATCATTATTCTACTTCTCGTTTTTCCTTTTCACAATTTGAATTTATTTGCTCGAAATCATCCTCTCAAAATTTTACATATGACTGCAGAAAAGAAAAGTGAAGAGGTTCCAAATTGGATACTTGTAATACCTCCCCATTCAATGAAGCTGCTCAATAGTCTACCGACTGTCAGTATCTGACACATCTTTTCAAGGATAAGCGTTTCTAATCTGTCTGTTTGTCTCTCCAGTGTAACAATCAAGAATGTAATCAGTCTGCTTTAAGTTTTAATTCTATCCAAACAGGATTGCCATTCAATTTTAGCAAAACATTAGGATTTGTACTTTACCACCAGACTTGCCTGTATCTTTTACTCAAGAAACTAATTTTTTTCATACAAACTTCATAGCTTTATTTACCACAACAAATGCTTGCCTCTACCATTTTAGGATTTATCCCAGGGTGTGTCAGTGGTTGACACATACATTGAGCACCGGGAACAGTGCAGTGATGGAAAAATTCTTGGCAGGATACACAATGGGGTAAAAGAAGGTATTTTGACAAGGGAGTTACTTGTAAGATACAAACATTCTTTATGAAGGGCCCCATTTTGCGTTGCCTTTTGCTTGGCTTGTGCAGCCAAATGCTCAGAGAAGTTTGAAAGAAGAGTTCTCAAATGTATTATTAATGCCTTGACAGGATGTCAGGTTCTTTGGATATATTCATTTCTCTAATTGTAACTTCTTATGTCTAAGCTCCATCTCCTTAGACATCAATATCGGTTTCGGAGTTTAGTTGGGTACAGCAAAAGGTTTTAATCAGATAAAAGACACAATGGGACACATAGGGAGTGAATTGATTGCCTTTGCTATAAAAGGCATCAATCACGGGGAAAGTGACAACCTATCACTGGGAAAGTGAAAACCTGACTCCACAGGTAATTTCATCATCAGAGTCATACAGAACTCTCAGTAAAATCATTGACAGTACCATTGCATCTTGCACTTGGCACTCTGCGTGTCAATCAAAGCAGAACAGGTAACATGGCATAAGGTAGTAATTACACTCCAACCGAGTCATAAAAGAATGTTACTGTAAAACAGAACAACTGATATAATGCCAAACTACACGAAAAGAAAATGACTACCAGTTTACAAAGAGATAGGGAAAGCGGAGTGATGGAACATTTGACTCTGGATTACGGTGCCAAGTCACCCAGAAAAGATGGGTGAACTGTGTCAGGCTGGCAGCAGTCTCTCATAGGCTAATTCGGTGTCTGACGCCTTTTACCCCTCTCCCTTGAGCCTCTCCTGGTTTGATAATGCAATGGCACCGAATGGGGCACAGGATTGCCACCTCTTCTGGCTGCTATGAAAACCAGAGTAGGGGTGGAGTTAAGTACATCTTTCAGTTGCTGGTGCAAATCCTTAAGCTCTGTGACCAGATGAGGTATAGAAGAGAGCCCCATCAGGGCCTCTGTCTCTGAGGGCAGAGAGGAAAGGAGCGTTGAAGGCATGGAAGGCTCACAGGTGGGACATGGATCTCGAGGTGGCACTATCACTGTCATGTGAGCAGGGTCAGGCTTGTAGTTTGCTTCATCATCTGGACTAGAAAGATCATGGCACTGGCAGTGAGGTGGTATCACATTTAGGATCTCCGAAAGGGAGATTTAGCATGGGATCTGGCACTGGCAGTGAGGTGGTGTCACAATTAAGATCTCCTGAAGGGAGATTCAGCATGGAATCTGGCACTGGCACTGAGGCTGGGGCCAGTCACAGGGAGTGCTTTGGGATTGGTCTCGACGTCCAACCAGGATGGAGTATGGCACTGCCAAATGTAAACAAACTACCACACCCAAAGCAAATTGTCTAACGATACATTTGTGTATCTATTATTAAATCACACAATTGCTAGTTGAACAGACTGGACCATCTAATTTCAGCGTTGCTGGTTATTAAGAGGATGAAAACGCAATTGAACAACTCGTCCAGTATTCAACTAGCTATCGTGTGATTTAATAGTAGATACACAAATGGATCGTTAGACATTTTACTTTGGGTGTGATAATGTGTTTACAATTCACCTTATTTATGTCAATTTTTTTCAGCCTGATGATGTTTTATACCCTGAAAGCTCCTTTAATAAAGAATGTTCTTCCTGGTCTTGCCAATATTATTTATCATAGAGCTAAAATTTCCGAGTAGCCGCCCAATTATTGAGACATAAATATATATATATATATATATATATATATATATATATATATATATATATATAATATTTTATATAATATATATATATATATATAATTAGCAAATACCACAGGAAAATGATAGTCTCCCACGTTTCTTTTTTGCTTTTGTTTTGCGCCCCAACGATGTGTTAATAAACGTGAAAGTGCTTGGTACTGACCTGCTTTGTCATTTTTTCCAGTGGTATTCGCTTATATACTGAAGTCACGTGCATCTACTCTGATTTTATAAGATATATATATTAATATCCAAAGTGGTGCATTATCTTAATATATACAAGTCTATACATATTAATATATTCATATATACAACAGCTGTCTCTTATTGAATATGTGGTACCAGAAGGGATGAGGTTGCTATAAATTTAATATGCCTGTGTGTTTCCATATGTCTATGTAAATGTTTGAAAGCCATTCTGTATTTAGGTTGAAGAAGAGAATAATATGTATATATATATATATATATATATATATATATATATATATATATATATATATATATATATATATATATATATATATATATATTGTTTTGATCTGCTCGTTCCCTCCTGGAAAATGTAGTCTAACACTCTTGAAAATAGCCCTGACTGGAGGGACAGGAGATCACAAACCAAAAAACTATGGCAGGAGGCCAATATTACTGAAAAAAGGAGGAATCTACATAAATTCTGGACTTTAGTTTTAAATGAACTAACTATATTGACATTAAGTTACATAGGTCCAGGAACTAATAAGGTGGTTGATTGTTGATCCACCGGAAACAAGTGGATGGGAAATGAACCAGACACAAAGATCAGAATTTTGTGCAAACGGGTTATTTCAATGCAAACCTTATTCCAAAGGGTTCCCAATTTCTCCCACAATCTGGCACGGTGTTTGTCTGCAAAGAGATTGCATTTTAGCATCAGTACTAAGGCGAGGAACACATGGGGAACGTTACACTACTTGCTCTTAGCATAAAAATTTACAACCCACTCCAAGGAGCATGAAATGACTGGGAGTTTCCACAGAAGGAACTATTATGTTGTTTGAATTAACTAGGGGATGTTTACTAGCATCACAAGGGAATTACTCACAGCACTGAACTAAAATTGGGGGCGTGAGAAGCTGAACAAAGAGGGGGGGAGGAAAGTCACCTTGAAAAAATTTAAATGAAATACAGACGAGAGGTAAAACAATTCCCTGGCTGCACTAAATTTACAGCTCACAATACCTGGAAATCCTGGGCTTGGTAATCTTCTTACCTGCTGATATTTCTGTGCACTATGGAGGTATATGAATACTTGTGGGATACCCCAGAGGAGGCAGGGGAGCAGAAAGGGGTGAAGTGGAGTATGCAGGGCTGGAGAAAGTCTGAGGAAGTCCTGCCTCTGAGCAGGTTCTGAGGAAGTTCTAAGGGTTCTGAGAGCGAGCTGCTGTGGCCCTGCTCTTTTAAAATCTCGCCTGGGTAGGCTCTGCCCCTCCAAGGTCCCCTATAGAGAAGTAAATCCAGGAAAGCCAATGGGAGCAAAGAGGGTTTTTCTAGAGAATGGAGGCTTTCAGTTCACAGAGGGAAATTGCATATAGGCAAGGATGAATGAGTCTTGTTATAAAGAGGTCTTAACTTTCCTTGGTCCTGGCTTAAAATCCTGAACAATATATATATATATATATATATATATATATATATATATATATATATATATATATATATATATATATATAATATATATATAATATATATATATATATATATTATATATATATATATATATACATATATATATATATATATATATATATATATATATATATATATATATTCAATCACGCATGAATGTCCACGTGATTGAGAATATCATAAATCCACGTAAGAAGGCGAGTAAAAAACTGGACTTTTTGGAATAAACTACAAAAGTCCTTTTTTCACTCGCCTTCTTACGTGGATTTTATGATATATATGTGTGTGTGCCTGTCTATATAGTAAAACGGTTTCATAAACACTTGATCCATCTTTCCTCTTCCCTGTCTTTGCACTTAATATTCTTCCCTCATTAATTTCCTGTCACCTTTCTTACTTTCTCATTTACAGTCCCACCACCAAAAAAAAAAACTGAGACAATTTTAATGTTTATGATGATGCCTGGTTAGCATATCATTTTTACGAAATATGTTCAGGTAAGCAGTAACTCCAGTAAACGGTAGAAAAATGAATGGAATAAAAACCGCTATCATAAATACCAAAGGATACACTGGAATAACACTTTGAATGTACTGTATGAAATATATATTTATACATAAATTATGAAATGTTTGAAAGCCATTCTACATTTAGGTTGAAGAAGATAATAACATTAATGAAAATCAGTGTAAAACGCTTATTTACAAGTCTGCTTTGTGCTTTTCATTCAACTTCATTTAAAAAATTCTAATATTTTTGTTGTCAGTTATAGTGAAGGATAAAATCTATTAAGGTTGCATATCCTTACCAATTATTCATAGCAAGAAGCGACGACAAAGCACTGAATATTGTGGCGCTCATAAATGCTCAGGATATAATTGACATAATTTCGCTCTAACCGAAATTATGTAAACAATTCCATCATGATGGAAAGGGCAAACATTTATGTGGAAACCAAATGCCTCAGTCAGTGTCAAAAGCTTACCGTGAATATGTTTTCGTAATTTATTTGTTTTTTAGAACTTTTGGTTAAATCATGGGACAAATGAATAACTCCGCTAATATTTATTTCCTAATTTATTGTTCATACTGTGTGTTAATCAAGTTCCAGATGCAAATGAATAAGGTAGAAAGACAAGAGCGAATATAACATGAAAAACTTGCCTCTTTTAACGTGTTATTCCGATTGACAGATCGCAGTAGCTAGATCGGTTAATCAAGATGGTTTCATTTCAGTAAAAACCAGTTCACCTTTTTTAGCAAATTTCTTTTATGAAGATGAATAATAAAGATAAAGTGGAACCGATGTCAGCACGAAAGCTTTTCATATATTCTTTTGAAATACGATTTTCTGACCAGACATCAGGCCCAAAATGTCTGGTCAGTGGACGGGGAAGAAAAGCCAGTTTGGTGCACGTTGAACCTCACTTATTTTGTTGGAAAATTCTGAGGAATATTTTGGCGCTAGACTTCTGACTGGAAACACGAAAGTCTAGGATATTTGACCGTGGCTGACTCAGGCGTTAATCTATTCTCAGCCAGCTAAACATCTTTAACACTGATGTCCCGTTGTTTTGATAAAACATTCTAATTTCGTGCGATGAAGTGAAGTCGTAGTTTTTACGTCATAGAAAATCTCTCTCTCTCTCTCTCTCTCTCTCTCTCTCTCTCTCTCTCTCTCTGCTGAAAAATAACGTTATAATTGTGCAAAATAATGATACTCATCTTAAACGTTTTTCCAATCAAGTGTGTTTAACGAAGGCGACTGTCTGTGGAATATACTGATGCAATTACTTCAAATCTATGACAGTACAAAAATTTCATTAAAGATAAAATAAAAGCGAATATAGAAATTGGCGAAAGAAACCGTGCTTAATTTATATATAAAATAAATCTATGAATTGTCCGTTTCTGTGTCTTTCTGTTCCTACACACTACGAATAAATACACACACACACACACACATACACGTGAATGCTGAGGCATGGTAATTCAGTGATATCGCTGGTGATTTAGGTTTCTGTTGGTTCCTGGTTTAAATTCCTAAGTTCTGATCAATTTTCACTGGCACTCGGTCCTACTGTCCCGGTAAGCTGGCAATACGGAGTTTTGAGGAGTACACATGTATACCTGCCGAGTTATTTATAGCAATTTCCTAGCTTGCCTAGGTCTCACGTGGGTCAGGAGAGTTTTGGAAGTTCCCAGATTACGTGAGGTCAAAGATCAATCTCATGAGTATTGAGTACAACAGCAGTGACCAGTCCCTTGACTTTGCTGTTCACTAGCAACATTTACTTGTGTGTATATATATATATATATATATATATATATATATATATATATATATATATTATATATAATATATATAATCTTTTTATGTTTAGTTGCTGGGAACGTTTGTTCAAAGTATTTTAAGAAATGCATTTCTATCTGGTTATTCAACAAAACTCATTGCCTCATCGCGGACTTTAAAATACAATGGATTATTGCGAAACGCCGCCGGCCACAATAAATGCTATTGATTGTTCATGTGCCTTTCCTCCTGTTCTTGGTGTCCGTGTGTGTGTGTGTTTTGTGTGTATGTGTATGTATGTATGTATGTATGTATGTTATGTATGTATGTTGTATGTGTATATATATATATATATATATATATATATATATATATATATATATATATATATCTAATATATATATATCTTACTTCTTTTCCTGATGTGCTGACATAATGGGATTGTCAGCACTGAATGAAATGTAACTTTATCGGGAGAAAAATGAACCTTTTGTAGTCCGCTAATCGGAATGCAACCTGCATAGGCGTATCAATATTTAATTCGAACCACATCGTGCCAAAATAAGATTAACTTTGAATACAAATGGCTGCAGACACGGACACTAATGCCAAAACTAACAAGAATTGAATAATATACAAAATTACCTAATAGACCTTTAAAGATACGAAAGACGTATTTAATTCAGTTTCACAAGGGAGTTCATCTTGCAGTCCTGAAAGTATCATCCAACCTTTGATTGGACAATATTCCTGGATGTTTCGTCCCTTTTACTGAGCTTTGGAACTAACCAAAAACTAGATCAAGGGACTGTATATCTTACACTTTTTGCCAATGTAAAGACAACAGGTGAGGATGGTATAAGGAGCATGACGACCTTAAATGGGAAATCTTTCACAATCAGATGATTCCATTCGAACTGACCCCTTTATGAAAGCCACTAATATAAAATAAAGAGAGATAACTCAAGAGTTGTTAGAGAGAGAGAATCTTTGGGAAGCGTTCGAGAATGATTGATTATTCGAAGTTATCTGACGTCGCCTGACTTTTCGGCTTTAGCTTCCAAGCCTTAAGAGTGATCTGTCTATCGATCTATCTGTTTCCATCTCACTCTGTCGAAGAATTCATTTAACGTCATTTTACATATTTCTTTAGCAAGTTAGCACAATAGATTTCTGAAAATTAAGGAGCTCTACTCAATTATCTAGTTATGGGCCAACAAAACTATGCAATAGCTAAATAATATTCTTGATATTCCTTTGATAGTACACATGAAAAACAATAAACAAATAAAAGTTCACGTCATGTAAAAAGGAAAAATGAGAAAACGCAACCCTACACTATATCATTGCCTGCAATTACTATCAACCACCAACAACCAAACAATCCTTTTAAACTTAACCAAACGACATCAGAAATTTGTATCATAGAACCAGAAATAACTTTATCTCATTGATTTCATTACCCATAGTTTTATTTTGACTTGAAACTCTTATCTAAAAGACTCAAAAAATAAAGAAATTCTAGACGTTTAATTACTGTTATGGTGAGGAGTACGAAGGAAATCAAGTAGCTGACCTACTGTGTCTCAGTGGAAGTGAAAACTGTAAGTTTCCTAGGCAAACGATAAACGGAGAAACGCACGAGGTCGTAAATATGTTCTAATCTACTTCATCGTAGGAATCCTTTCTTTCATGTTTGATTTTCCAAAACACCATTCATTCTACAATGGCAAACTAATGAAAGATATTAGATACGTCCAAAAGGATTATCCTCTCAGCAAGAGCTTCATACATCCAGGAAATAAAATATAGTGCTGCGAACTATGTAAGATCAGTGTGACTATAGTACGAAGAATATTCGGATTCTCTTGGGACTCGAATGGACAAAGCAACCATATCATCACGAAATTACCAAAGTCCACCCAAATCCCCTCACGTTCCTCAATGAATGCGTTGAGCTACCGAAATTTCCAAGCAGTTTTCGTACGCCCTTTGTCATCACATTAGCATGGAAATAGCACATACTGTTTCATTGTCAAGTTTTAAAACGGTGTCTTTTCCTGCCATTTAGTCAACTGGTTTATAACCTTCCTTGGCTCTCCTGGTCATCGGTAATATTTGCCGATAATATATGTGTATGTATATGTATATATATATATATATATATATATATATATAATATATATATATATATATATATATATATATATATATGTCTATCTATCTACCTATCATCTTTTCCTGATGTGCCGGCATAGTGGGATTGTCTGCACTGAATGAAATGCTATTTCCTGATTAAAGATAAGAACAAGAAATAAATGTATATATATGTATTATATATATATATATATTATATATATATATATATATAATATATATATATATATATATATATAAAACACATACCTACATACATACATAGACACACACATACACACACATACATTTATAATATATATATATATATATATATATATATATATATATATATATATATATATATATATATATCATATATACATATATATATATATATATATATATATATATATATATATGTATAATATATATATATATATATATTATATATGTATATATATCTATATATATATATATATATATATATATATATATATATATATATATATATATATATATATATATATATATATATATATATATATATATATATATATATATATGTATATATATACATATATATATGTGTGTGTGTGTGTGCCTGTATGTATGTAGGTATGTATTATATATATAGATATATATATATATATATATATTATATATATATATATATAATATATAGATATGTGCACGTGACTTCATAAATATGCGAATCCCACAGAAAAATGATAGTCAGAAATCCAAGCGCTTTCGTCTTTACTAAGACATTGTCAAGGAACTAATGAAATACAATTGGAGAAAAAGATCTCAGGTAAACAACAAGATTAGAATACCAGATGGTTAATTGTCAAAAGGGTAAAGATTAAAAGAGATAATCCAGGATTATCGAATATCACACGGTCACAAACCTAAACAGATTTGACCCTAACTGAGATTACAAACTATCTTTACAGTCCAAAACATGTAAAAACTGAATATATTAATTTTGTTGCTTATATTTATCTACAACTTTTTTCATTATGAAAGCATCAAGTTTAAATAAACCATGACTTAAATTAGAACATTTCTATTATTTGACTTGATGAAACAAGATTCAATGATATTCCTTTTAACTGTGTTATTACATGGATTAAGGCTCTTGCTTGACTCCAGTTAATAGGATGATCTAAATCTCTCATATGTACGAATAATGCATTCGATATTTGCCCAGTTCTCACAGAATATTGATGCTGTTTGAGACATTGTGAAAGAGATTTACCGGTCTGTCATAATAGACTTTATTACACTTTTTGCAAGGAATTTCATATATGCAGCCTGGAAGATCTTTAGGAGAAATTTTTTATTACTAAACTCTTGACATTAATATTACTGAAAACAACATTTATGTTAAAAAGCTTTAAAATTCTAGGAATATCTAAAAACCTTTCATCATAGGGTAATTTTTAGAATGTTATGCTTACTAAATTCAAGTTTGCATTTGTTGAATAAAAATTTTGTCTACCTCTTTTCCATGCTACATCTACAAAAGTCCTTGGGTATTTAAGTTGTCAATGCAATATCATAAAAAGTTTTAATTTCAGCGTCAATAAACTGCGATTTCAGACACGCAAAGCCCTTAGGAATATCCCATAAAAAACAGAATTTAACATTTTGATGGTGATTGGAGTAGTAATGAACAAAGAAGGCCTGTTAGTTGATTTTCAAAAGGCTGAAAAGGTGAAATTTCTATCATTTCTAAGGGACAGTTTCATCAAGAAAATTCAAATTACAATTTCTTTCTTCCTCTACAGTAAATTTTATAGAAGTGAATAAATTATTGAGATTATTAAGGAATTTCCTGGTCATTTTCATGAACTGGCCAAATACAGAAAATATCATCCACATACCTAAACCAAATAACTTTTTGAGGCAAAATTCTTGTTAAGAGTTTTGTCTCAAAAAATTCCATGTAAATAAGGGATTACCCATAGCCATGCCAAACTTTTGTACAAAAAATTCCCCATTAAAACAAAATTTACTATCTTTGATAGATAACCTTATGAGTCCCTATGAGAGAGAGAGAGAGCGAGAGAGAGAGAAGGAGAGAGAGAGTGAGAGAGAGAGAGAGAGAGAGAGATCTTCATTAACATTCGCCAAAAAAAGTTAAATCGACGGGCTTCTTTGATTGTAGGAAATATTTTATCAGAAAAAGGGAATTTAATATTACAGGTTCTCTGATGGTTGAGAATGAACGAACGCCAGATTCAGCTACAATCAAATATCTAAGGATTTCCTCTGCGTTCAGTCAGATGTCGAGAGCCGGAATATTCCTCAGTTTTCCAAACAAGAAAGTGCGGTCACGTGCACCAAAGTGGCTTTTCTTCACCGCCCACTGACCAGAGTTTTTCTTGAACTGATAAAATAAGAAAATCGTATTCCAAAAGGAAATATGAAAATAGTTCGCCCTGATACGCGGTTCGTCTTTGTTGTTATCATTTCTCCTCGCCAAAGAACTTTGCTAAAACGGAAAGTGGTTCCGAAAAGCCTGAAACCATTTTCATAAAATGGTCAAGCTTATAGATGGATGATTCGCAGTAATTATTTTATATGTCATTTTTCTCAATTCATATTTGCTCTTTTATCACATCGTCCACTCTGATGAAGCCTATTTTTTTTCACTATGCTATTGAAGTTTTTTCATGAAAAGTATCCTTAAAGATAAAAGCAGAACTACTAGGCAAATTGTCAGTCAAATCTCCTTCGCTACCTTACTTGTACGGGGATTTAGTCAAAACGCACAAAGAAAATAACCCTATGCGGCCTATTATCAGTACTGTTGGTTCAATTTCATATAAACTCTCGAAATATATCACTAGATCTTGTCCCCGTTACTTGGAACCATCTCCGATTCTCATATA
The DNA here is from genome assembly GCF_015104395.2 of Macrobrachium nipponense. Taxonomy (NCBI): domain Eukaryota; kingdom Metazoa; phylum Arthropoda; class Malacostraca; order Decapoda; family Palaemonidae; genus Macrobrachium; species Macrobrachium nipponense. Next base: position 19,425,137 of record NC_087203.1, read on the forward strand.
TATAATTCTCTAGATTTAGTTGATAAATTATACAAAATTGCTCTTTGCCCTACTGATAGATTCGTTAGTTTTGATGTATGTTCTCTTTTTACTAAAGTCCCTATAGACTCTATTTTAGAATATCTTAGTAATGAACTAACTCAGCATGAATTACCTCTACCTATAAATCACATTATTTCACTCACGAGTTTGTGCATTTGTGATTGTAAGTTTATATTCAATGGTGAATTTTATCAACAAATTTTTGGCATGGCAATGGGAAATCCTTTATCACCATTACTCTCAAACCTGTATATGGAATTCTTTGAAAAACGCTACTTACCTAATATCATTCATATTCCTGTAAAGTGGTATCGTTACGTTGACGATTGTTTAGCTGTTCTTCCTGTTGGTATTGATGTAAATGATTTACTCTCTAAATTAAATAACCAGGTACCATCGATTAAGTTTACTCTAGAATTAGAAAAAGACAATTGCCTCCCTTTCTTAGACGTTTTGATACATAGAGAACTATTTCAATGTAAATTCAGTATTTATAG
>NC_087203.1:19430675-19433175 GCF_015104395.2 Macrobrachium nipponense
AGACATCAAGGAGAAGACAACGAGCCTCATCCATAAGGTATTGTAGGGAAATTCCATTTCAGCCAGGGAATTGTTTTACCTTTGTCTGTATTTCATTTCCTTTTTTCCAAGGCGACTTGTGCAGTGTTTCATTCACCCCTACCATCTGGGCTCAATTCTGTAATTACCCCCCTCCCCTGTGATACTTGTAACATCCCCTTAGTGAATTTATGCCACGGAATAGTTTCTGCTGTGTAAATTTCCCAGTTATTTCATTCCCCTCTATGAGTGGCCTTTTGATTGAGAGAGAGTAGTGGAACGCCGTGGCTGAATGCGCCCGCCACGCTGTTCGGGTGGGATTGAAAAGGTGGTCCCCCCCACCCCATGTGCTCCTGGACCTCTGTAAATTCTGTGTAAATATAGTGCTTTTAAAACTAGAGTCCGCAGCTTTTCTGTAAATTCCTCCCTCATCAGTAAGATCGGCTTGTGCCTGGAGAAGTTTAGTTTTTTTTTTTTCACTTTGTTCAAACACCACTCGTCCTCCTCCAGGTCAATTGCATAAAACTTTTCCAGAGTAATTGCATTTCTGGGAGGAAACGATGGTGGGAATTTTGATATATATATATATATATATATATATATATATATATATATATATATATATATATATATATATAAAATATATATATATATATATATATATTATTCAAAATTCAAAACCACCTCGTTTCCTCCAAATCCCATTTATTTCCACAGGAGCTAGTACATAAAATCACTAACAAGATACTTTCCAATTTTTGCATCCATCATCACTACTTTGATGCACTGAAGAAAATATTTTATGCTACTATTCCGTATTGTCCGATTCGAAATCTATCTTAAACCTTACTCGTATAATAGAACAGGAAAATCCCTGTCTTAGAGTCAGGCTTGTGTCGAGTAAACCTTGTACTATTCGATCGTTTTTTCTTTTTTAACTTTAAAGATCGCCTTCAGCCCGTCATGAGAGCCAACATTATTTATAAAGTTCACATGCCCTGGATGTCCGGGCTCTTACGTTGGATAGACTCTGATGATAAAACCAGAATTTTCCAAAATCAGAAACCACTCTATAAAATAATGCAAAACTTAAACAATTCAAAAGAACACTTTACAATAATTGATTAATTTAAACATCCTGACCAACTAACAATGCTGGAGTCGTTATACATTAAAAGACTGGTGCCCTCATTAAATGGTAATTTGTCCTGGTCACCTTGTACCTGCATAGTTGTCGTCGCTTCTCTCTACAAACTTTAACTCTTTCCATCTTCACTTCTGATCATGGACAGTGTTTTTAGTAGTCTCTCTTTTTATTTACTGCTCTTTTTAATCTTTTTTAGACTATTTTTTTAAACTTGTGAATTCCTTGTAATATTAATGATTGTCTATAATATGTCTGTATTTTATTCCCAGACTGATGATGCACAGAGATGTATGTGCAAAACGTATCGTATGCAATAAACTTGGCCTTTTGGTTTTAAATTTCGTATCATAGAATCCTCTGGACACTATCTATCTATCTATCTATCTATCTAATCTATCTATCTATCTATCTATCTATATATAATATATATATATATATTATATATATTAATATTTATATATATATTTATATATATATATATATATATCATATATATATTATATATATATATATATATATATATATTAATATACACACACACAATTAACACGAAATCACGTGTAGTACAGAAATAATTTCTGACTTATTTTGAAAATATATAATTAACATTGTTTACAAAAACATTTGGTGATTAATAATGTCACTCATATAAAGTGGAATTTTAACGATTTTCAGAAAAATCCAATTCAAAGCTTTTATATTGAAGTTTCGTGTCGGTTTTCGAGTACCATCTTCTGGTCTTAGAAGGTAATATCAGCTTCCGTATTCATAGAACATATAAAACATAAGACAGTTCACATTAATAAGAAAAATTATTTTCAGGTACATATTCAATGTTTAATTAACATGCTATCTAGATAATATCTAGATTTAATAATCAATGCAATGACGATGCCATTTCTGGTACCTAAGTATCGAGTTTTAGAAAATAAATGACTCAAACACAAAAGAGAAAATCAAACTCAGATAAAATGAACCAAGAAGTAAAAGGCGTGAAAATTAGGGGAAAAATGATGATTTCCACTTTAAATTTCAATAATCCCACAAAACCTCCTTTCAAAGTAATCACAGACTATATTTGTTTGTATGCATTTTCAGATCGCATTAAATTCAGTATTTGAATAATAGACTTTTCCCACTTATTTTTCAACTCGCATAGAAAATACAAGATTGTGTTACCCTCAGTGAAACTACCAGGTAAATTATTTAGAAGTAAGTCGAATCATAAAATTTTGTCATTAGATTTAAGTAAAATCATAAACTTTTGTCATTAGCTATAAGAATCGATGATACCTTTGGGCGCACAATTCAAAGTATGTTGAAATATGAAAACAA
>NC_087203.1:19438175-19455675 GCF_015104395.2 Macrobrachium nipponense
CTAAAACTTGTATAAATAGTACCTGGAAAATGAAGAACTGAAGCTTTCCGGCAATCAATGTGTCGAGCGTTTTATGCGCTGGCAACTTTTAAAGGAAAGAATAATGATTGGGAAAGAAAATGTTTATGCATTCATTTTATTTAGATTTCACATTTTACATTATTTTGAAACACTAGATTATAGATATTGTGTGAAACTTCTTCTCAAATGTTTAATTTCCAGCAAGCAATCCCTACTGCACACAAAAGCTGTTGCACTTGCTTTTGCAACTCATTTGTTTTCACTTAAAGGCTATTGAGGATCGATTATAATTTATACACCGTCCATTTTGTCCATCAGTTAGTGAGAACAGAAAACTAGTATATATAAAATATATACATACATACAACACACACACTATAGCACTTTCAGTAGGTTTAGTTTACCAAACAGTGACTTAACACTACTTATGATAAACAAGAACATGCTCTTTTCTCTTTGAAATAATTTAATTAATCCTATGGATTATATCACTAAAAAAGAATTTTTAAAAAATTTAAGAAAATGTTTTGAAACGTTGTGAACTTAATAATTATTGAAATTATAGTCCATTATTCCATTATAATACCTTCATTGAAATTTTTATTCTTACTATACTATCCTGCATACATTATTTAGCAAGAATTACAACTCTTTCATTTCTTCTTTAAACCTGCAGCTTAAAACCTTTATGGACAGAGTCAACTGCTTATAAACCCGAAAGGGCTCCAGACACAAATCGGTCAGCAGATTAAAACAAATTATAGGGAACTGTGATTAGTAAATAATTTTGAGGGAATTTAAAATACTATAGCCAATACTACTAAATCGGAAGACGCCAGCAGAGAGTAGGAATGAATTTGGTACTCCCTTAAACATTTGGAGATTAGAAGATTCCACAACTGTACCAGGCAAACTGTCCCAATTATAGTTGTAGCCATGATAAAACTCCTGACAAACTGTGAAGTATTACACCCGATAAAAGAAAACAATATGTTTGCAGCAGCAGCCTGCCCAGTGTTGACAACAAAAACAGCTGGGTCAGGCAAAGAAAAGTGCAGAGGGTGCTTGTCATTCTTGTACAATTTATGCAACAAACATATTGACTCGCTTTACACTTATGCCACAAGTCAACATTAAGACTTGGCAAAATAAATTTGACTGACTTAACTTGATCCAAGAGTTTAGGACTAGAGTCAGCACTGGAAGACCATGCTGGAGAATAGTTTGGAGCACTGATCTCTAGTGCGGTCATCTGGGAAGCAGTAATCCAAACAAGGAAGGAGTCTAAGAGTGTCATCCCGTAACACTTAAAACATTTCCACAATAAACCAACTTTAACAGAGGAAGCAGTATTACAAAAGCCACTAGAATTTAAGAATATAGCATTTAAATGTAAATCAGGATACAAAGGTAAACATAGTTCTGGGTCAGCTAATTACCATACTTGAGTTTTAGAAAAGTTAAACTTATAGTGCAGAATGTTTCACTTACTCCAAAACGAGGAAATACTTACAAGGCCAACTAATCTCCTGAAAATAGTGTAATCTTAGAAATAATAAATACAGCACTCTCGAAAAATGGTGGGAAAGATCCCATTAGGATTTAGTATAGTGCCATATCTGTCGAGGCCAGATTCAGAGTTTTCACTTCTGGACCTGAAGGCCACTGAACACAACTTAGGTTCCGGAAAACCTGATTAAGGCAACGCCAAGGACTCGCAACACTACTCACAAAGACTTAAGCCATAAATTCTCTTTGCTCATACAAAGGGACTGAATGTACTCCAAAGAGAGATGGTAGACCACTATTTATATCACGAGTAAGCTCTCTCATATCCCTCTTAGACAACCTGAGCTTGACTGCTAATCTCAGTGACATTCTGCAGTAAAAGTCTGGTTGATTGTTCCGTCATAAATAAGAAACCTCTTGCTTTTTATGGTAGGCAAGCTTACTTACAGCCTTAAACTATGGATTATCTTCAAGACAAAATATGGAGATTTAGAAGGAATTCTCCTTTAATAATAGTCTAAAGCTAATCATTTAAACCCTCAGTAATATTCGGACTGCTATAAATATCACTCCAATTAACCCTAATAAGATCATGGTGAATACCATTCTAATAGGGTTGGGATTTCCTGTATACCTTGAAAAGCTAACATCAGGAGCAGCTAGATCCATCCACATTAACCTTAATCAAACAGTGATGAGGTGAACCTACCAGCAAACCTAAAGCTGCAGTCCCTCTGACATCTTTGAATGCAAGGTCAAGATGGTTACCAAATAGGTATGTGTTCAATTATTAACTGCTCCCAACCAGAAATAGTGGAAAAATCTAAAGCAGCATCACACAGCCGATCTGAACCATTCGGTGTGATGAGCACTGTAATGACTAAGAAAAACAAAACAAGCCTTGGAATTAAACAAGCCTTGGAATTAAGTTCTTCTGCTACCCTGTTGGTAAGTACCCAGCGAAAATGGTCATACAGATCATGGCTTTCCTTTAATTAGCAAAACCAACAGTTTAGTAGTCTAACTCAGATTTTAACTACCCAAGTTTCATGACAGCCATACACCCAGTGGCCCATGAAATGGGTAGAAAGTCTTTCTAGTTTACAAAACTGTTCTATGGGCCCTCGGAATAGCCTTATGCTTGAGTAAGAAAGGCTACTTAAACCCTGGAGTCAACAGTTCTGAATTATGTAAAAAATCATACTTAAGAGTTTCAGAATTTTACAATGGCTAACAATGTAACTTTATAGACCCATGTAGAGTGATTTCACATCGATTATAATAGTAATTATTACAAACAGGGACATTTTTAATTCAATAAATGTAACTAAGTTGTAAAATAACAAAAAAATATATATAACTGAAAAAGAACAGACCATGAATTTCTTTAAATAAATCAACTATAATAACAATTGTGTGAAGTATCTATTATGATAAGTGCTGCAGAATTATGCTGAGTGAGCGATTGCATAGAGTTATTCATATGATTGGCAGAATGTGGTCCTGGGCAATAGGCTAACAGAATCTTTTTGGCTAGAGCAATACAGGATCTTCATTGGAGGTGATATCGTCAAAAGTTGAAAGTGTCTTCTTGAGTCAGTTAACTAAATTACTGGCTTACGTATCCAGCTAAGGATTAGAAGTGAATTCTTCACTTACAGGAATGACATTTTAGAGCAATAGTAAATCGGGGACTTGTCATCCCAGAGGATGCAGTCTTGTGGACACGTGATTTTGTAAGAAACGGTAGACATGTCGATAAACAGGTGTCGTAGAAGTGATGTGCAAGTAGGAAATGGGCACAATATAAATAAATGTTGAGATAGAAATATGTGAAAGGCAACATGCACCCGTGCTATTACTACTACTTCCTTCACAACTGCCTCTGCCAATACTACCACTACTTTGGTGATACCCAATTCAGTCAATGTGGTAATTGATAAATTGTCTGGCTTTACTATAGCTCTTCGGAATTTACTACCCCTGACATCGGTAAAATAGGGCAATTAATTACCACTAGTCTATGCATTTTAGTTATTAAAACTACATATCCGCTTTCTTTCAGCGCCTCCGTGGCGTGATCGGTATGGCCTTGGCCTGCCACCTCGGTGGCCCCCTAGATGCTGACCCCTTGGCGTGGGTAGGGGGCTTAGGGACCAGCAGCTGGGCCCTGATGCCTGGTGGGGTTGCTTTCTCACTGGTCCTTGGGGCCCAGCTGCTGATACAACTAAATTAGTCAGAACTTTTCCTTCTTTCTGCAATTTTTTCATTCTTACTACATCCTTCTCCTCCGTGTAATATTTTTTACTAACATTTCGGATTAATTATGTGGAATTTTCCAATTTTGTTAAATTTTACTGCTTAGGTGAGTCTGAGAAGGGATCGTGTTTTGGAAGGGGTTTGCATTTGAAGCTAATTGTAGGAGTTGTTGAGGTTGAGTCGCCACCTGATATGGTTTGGACCCAAGAGGTAGTGATGGGACACTCCCATTGCTACCTTGAGGGTGGAACCATCTCCAAATATCAGCCCATCGGAATCCAGGGGGGGCTGGTGTTTGGGATGGGACTCCTGGCTTTTGTCCGGAAGCCCACCAATATGTTTGGAGTGGGGAGTCGGTCCTCATTAGTGGGGGCAGAACTCCCAGCAGGCGGATAGGCTTCTACCTGGGCCACTGCAAGCGTATTGGTGCTATCCCGTAAGGGTAGGGTATGGGGTGGACCATTGAGAGTCGACTCTCACTTGTGCCATTGGTGGAGAATTTAAATACCTGACTGGCCCACAATACCTTCTTGATATAACCAAGCAGTCTACAAATATATTGAAATTATGGATATCGACCGAAGTTTGCCCTCCCCTGGATCTGACGACTTACCGGCACTAGTGACAACTTCAGGCATGGACACGGATATGAGCTCGGCTATCACACAGAACCATGCACCGAGACAACAGGGTGCTATTAAAACTGGTGGATTTGGCATAAATAATAGTGCTTCATTGCACTAATGCAAGCCTTTCGTTGGACTATGAGTGCTTGCATAGTGTCGCAAAACAGTTTGGTAAGGTGGAGAGGATTAAAATGCTTCTAGAAAAAGACAAGCAGTGTTTTTCTGCATACATTAGATTTTCCTCTCCCCAAGAAGATAGTGAGGCACAACTGAAATTAAATGGCCACATTCTAAATGACACTGTTTTAAGCACCAAGGTGTTTTCATTGACGAATTTGAACGATGAGCCATTCGATTTTGTTCCTAAGAACGAAGAATGTGGACCAGCAACATATACCAGGACGCTTCCTCCCCCTATATGGCATGTTGCCAGTTATAAAGAGGGAAGGGAAAATTTCATTAAAGCTGCAGAATGTATTGAGAACAAAGTGGGTTCTATTCCTATCTGAAACGATATGGAAAGAAAATTACTCATAAAAGCAGGCAATGAGACGCAAGCTATTTTATTATCAAAGTTTAAACCCCAAAAAAGTTGAAATATTGAGGCTATAACATCACACAGATTCTTTAACACGCTGAAAGGGGTAGTTTATTCCAGAGACTTGCATGTTTTTAATTAGGAGGAGATTCTCCTAAGGTGCCCTCCTTGTGTATCCCATGTAAAAAAAATTGGGAGGGGATGCAGCTATGCTTTTAACTTTCTCCTCCAATTACTTGCCTGATACCATCAATGTTGGCCATGAGAGGATGCAAGTAAAAAAATATTTAAGAACCCCTAAACAATGTCACAAATGTTTCGAATATGGCCACATTCAAGACTCGTGTAGAAACAATAAGAGATGTTCTGTGTGCTCAGCCGAACTTGACAATTTGGACAAGTGTGAAGCAGCTCGTTATTGTTTCCAGTGCAAGGGTGATCACTCTCCGAACACTAGGTCTTGCCTCAGATACAGGTTTGAGCAAGATGTGTTGGCAGTGGCTGATAATGAACATCAGTGCAGCAAAGCGTGTGGTAATGGGGGCTAACAAGAGTGCCAACTCTACCTATGCTTCTGTAATAAAGTTGATGAAGAATTCTAGCAATAAGAGGCCACCAGTATTAGAATCTAGCAGTAAGCATTGGAAACCTGTTTCTCCTTGCACTGGAAATAATAATCGGAAACTTGTGTCAGCAAGTGCTTTGAAGCCCAATACTAAAAATTGTTCTTCCAAAAGCATGGACACTTTATCCTCTCAAGCTGATACAAATGTAACAGTTGCAAATTCAGCCCCTAAGCATTATCACTTTAGCATTAAAGTTCAATGTCCTTCAGTGGAACTGTAAGGGTCTCAGAGCCCGGACAGAAGACTTTAAAGTTTTAATGCATGAATTCAATCCAGGGATTGTATGCCTGCAGGAGACTATGTTAGGTAACTCTCCTTATAATCCTGGACTTGATTATGCTATTTTTAACTCTTTTCCCCCAATTGGTGATCGTGCCCATGGAGGTGCTGCAATTATTGTTAATAAATCTCTGCAGCACTCCACAATACAATTAGATACAACTCTACAAGCTGTTGCTGTCTCAGTCATATTAAACAAAAGGATAACGGTTTGTTCATTATACCTCCCACCAGACCTTTCTTTTAACATTGGAGATAACCAGTCCTTGATTAACCAATTTCCCACTCCTTTTCTCTTATTAGGAGATTTTAATGCCCACAACCCCCTTTGGGGAAGTCGGTGTTTAGACAGCAAAGGGAAAATAATCGAGGACCTTATTGACACGAATGATGTCGCCCTATATAATAATGGGTCAATGACCTACCACAGCATTCATAATAACCATCTCTCTGCACTGGACCTTAGTATTTCCTCAACAAATATCCACCTATATCCACTTTGACTTTAACTGGTCTGTTAATGAAGATTTGAATGGAAGTGATCATTACCCGATCCATCTGAAATATGTTGTAAATACTCCATCTGAAACATTACAAGTTCAGTAAAGGAGTCAATCTAGATAGGGAGTTTGAGCCATTTCATTCTCACCTGGATGCCTATGACTACTTCATTGAATCCACTCTGAAGAGTGCTGAGGGCTCGATTCCAAAGACAAAAAGTAAACCTCGTAGACCTGTAGTTCCCTGGTGGAATAAGACTGGTATTCTGAGGAAAGTCACTAGGAAGTGCTACTGATGATACAAAACTAGTGGCTCCCCTCAGTCTAAATTAATCTATAATCATGTGTTAGATGAGCAGCGGTGCTTTTATAAGAAAGCCAAAAGAGAAAGTTGGCTTTACTATATCAACGGAATCAATTCCAGAACTCCATTGAGAGTGGTGTGGCGCAAAATCAGGAAAATAAGTGGAAAATTTGTTGCATCACCATTACCCTCATTAAAAGTCAATAAAACACTGATCACAGAGCCCACTGAAGTTGCCAATGAGCTGGGAAAACACTTTTCTCAAGTCTCCAGCCCTGACAATTATTCTCTAGAATTTCAAAGAATTCGGAATGCCGAAATGACACTGAAATTTGAATTGGGAAAATCTGAACCATACAATCACAAATTTTCCTTAAGAGAATTTCGGGAGGCGCACTCTTCAACTGAATCAACAGCTCCAGGGAGTGATTCAGTTTTATATTAAATGGTTAAACACCTCCCAGATGATGCCAAAAAGTATCTACTCAAGATTATAAACAAAATATGGGAAACTGGAATTTTACCCAAGGACTGGAAAATATCCATAATTGTTCCCAAGCCACGAGCTATAGACCAATAGCTCTTACCAGCTGTGTGTATAAGCTGATGGAAAAAATGATGAACACCAGATTAGTTTGGCACCTGGAAACCAAAGGACTAATATCTCCATTTCAATTTGGTTTCAGGAGAAATTGTTCCACCCTTGATCCCTTGTTGAGGCTGACCAATCAAATCCAGCAAGAATTTGCTAAATGTCAGACTATCGACGTATTTTTCGACCTTGAGAAAGCATATGACACTATTTGGAGAATTGCCATCATAAAACAATTGCACAAGATGGGCATATGGGGAAGAATGATAATATTTTTATATTCCTTTTTAACAGAGAGATTTTTTAAGGTTAGAGTGGGCAACACACTCTCCCAACCTTTTGTGCAGGAGGAGGGTGTTCCACAAGGAAGCGTTTTAAGTGTAGCACTTTTTTCAGTGGCAATAAACAGTATAGTCCAACAAATATCATCACCTGTTAAATGCTCGCTTTTTGTTGATGACCTTGCAATATGATGCAGGATATGATGCCTCGTCAGTATGTAAACATCTGCAAAGGTCTGTTAATGCTATTACAAAGTGGGCTGATGAGAATGGTTTTAAATTCTCCTCCTCTAAAACAGTTTCTGTAAGATTTACTAGGTGCCAGCGTGTGGAAGAGGTTCCCACACTTAGTTTAAAAGGATCTATCATTCCTTATGAAAATGAAGTAAAATTTTTTGGGAATGACCATTGACCAGAAATTGACATGGACCAGCCACATAAATGCCTTAAAGATTAAGGTTAAACAATCTGAATATTTCAAAGGTTGTTTCTGGATTTAGTTGGGGAGCTGATAAAAAATCCCTGCTGAGACTATATGACTCGTTGTGTAGATGCAAGCTAGACTATGGCTGTCAGATTTATTCCTCAGCTTATCAAACCAGGCTGAAGGAACTGGACGTTGTACACAATATGGGGCTGAGAATATGCTCTGGGGCTTTTAGAACTTCGCCTGTTGAAAGCATATATGTTGATACTAACCAACTTCCCCTTGATCTGAGAAGGCAAGAACTAGGATTAAGGTACATGGCTAGAATTAAAAGTGCTCCCAAAAATTCCTCCTTCCAGGTGCTGAGGGAAGCAGAATCACGGGTCTTTTCTGGTATAAGAGCCTCTAGACCATTCCAAGTTAAGACTAAATGAAGATGTTTTGCGTAATCATCTTAAATTCCAGAAAGTCATGGAAGTAAAACGTCCTGTGTATCCTCCATGGCTTATTCCAGAAGCATCCGTGTGCAAAAAAGCATATAACAAAAAAGACCGTCCTGAGGAAGAGATTAGGGGAAAATTCTTGGAGCACAAAACTGTCCATACTAATGTGACAAAAATATATACGGATGGATCAAAGTCAGATAGTGGTGTTGGCTGTGCAGTTATCCATGGTGATACAGCATATACAGCTAAACTACCTGACTTTGCATCCATATTCACAGCAGAATTAACAGCCATAGTCTCTGCCCTGGATATAGTTTTTCAAAAGTAGCGACACTAATTTTGTCATTTACTCGGATTCCAAAAGCACTTTAGAAGTTATTAAAAAATTCAATAGCTTCCATCCGTTAGTTCAAAAAGTTCAGGAATCGCCCCTCCATTTTTATTATTTACGTAAATCTGTCTCTTTCTGTTGGGTCCCTTCACATGTGGGGATTTGCGGAAACGAGATGGCAGATAGGGAAGCGAAAGCTTCTAGTGTCTCATCAGAAACAGCATTTAGTAAAGTGCCTCATATAAATCTAAGGGGGTCCTTTTAGGTCTTATATTTTAAGCAAATGGCAAGAAAGATGGACTTCAACTCATCTTGCCAATAATAGAAAGTACAGAAATATTAGAAATAATATATTGCCGTGACCTTCGTCTTTCCAGTCTGATAGGCGAACAGAAATAGTTTTAAGCAGACTGAGGATTAGGCACACTTATTTGACCCCTCAGTTTATTTTAGATGGGGGCAGCCTCCCAGAGTGTGCTTGCGGTGGCGAGATGCTAACAGTGGAGCACATTCTGGTTGCTTGCCCCAGATATTTTAACCCCAGATATCTTAGGGGTAAATCCCTTTGTGATATTTTGGGAGATGAAGCAGATATTTCTGCTCTCATCTCCTTTTTAAAGTCTATAAGCATTTTTAATAAAATTTAATTATTTTTTATCTATCACATCATAGATATAAATATTTATTTATCAAGCATTTTCTTCATTAATTTCTTCATTAATTCATTCATTTCTCATATGGTAATTTATATATGAACCATTTTCTCCATACACTTATTAACTCATTTATAATGTAATTTATTTACTTTCCATTCCGGCGCTGAATGGCTTCTTTGGTCCCAGTGCCTGGGCTTTTGCCCTAATACTCATACATCCATCCATCCACCTCGGTGGCCGCGAGTTCGATTCCCGGGCATTCCATTGAGGGGTGAGAGATGTGTATTTCTGGTGGTAGAAGTTCACTCTCGACGTGGTTTTTAAGTCACGTAAAGCCGTTGGTCCCGTTGCTGAATAACCACTGGTTCCATGCAACGTAAAAACACCATACAAATTTTACTGTTTTTCATCATTCAATCGTATAGGTAGTTGACGTTTGAAATAAGTAGCTTGCCTAGTAGTGGAATGATAAATTGCACAAAAATGATTATGAAAAGTATTTAAGTAACTGTAAACCTGAAAGCTAAATTTCTTCATTCTTTTTTACGGATTTGTGATTTCAAGTGTACATTTTGCGCATTACAAAGGAATTTTATTTAAGGGTATGATCGGTCTAGATACTTTTTTTATTCGTACTTTTTTCATAAGTATAATGAGAGAGAGAGAGAGAGAGAGAGAGAGAGAGAGAGTATAAATTTCCAGAGAATCATTCCCAGAACAGGACGACTGCTTGCAAAATTGATTTTTTTTTCCTGGTACTGGATTTTGGATTGCGGTCTGTTTGAGTCTATTCACTGGAAATGTAGCGTCTATCAACATTTAGTTTAATCGCATGAATACTGGAAAGGAAAACGCTTCTCATTAGTTAACTGTTCAGGATTTATTCAGTTTCATGATGCATTTCAATTTTTTGTCTGCATGTCCGTCCTTATAGTGGGCGTTTCCTAAAACGGATAACTTGTATGTCATGAACTCTTATTATTCATGAAGTTTTACCTTGTCCTCATGGTAATAGATGATGATAATATCACGGTCCTAAAAGGCATTTCCCTATAGTTTTCAGTTTTTCTATATAGTCACTGGAAATCTGGAATATGTGAAGGTTTTGTGAAAAACAAGTTTGCTAATTAGTTGATCATGTAAAATTTATTTTCACACTTGGAAGCCTATGTGAATGTTTTGAGAAAAATAAGTTTCCTAATTAGTTGATTGTGCGAAATTTATTTTCACACTTTGTTGACTTTTGCAGTTTCTATTTTCGTAACAGTTAATCTGCCAAAAAATATGGATGAATATTCTTTTTAAATATACAGTGACAATATTCTGATGAAAGTAATTAGATGCGTATCTCAAAATCAGATTTGATCATTTTAGCTATCGAATTTCAGTGGAAATTAGTCGAAACTAGAATATTTTTCAGGTATGCAGGTCATTTTTTTTAGGATATAAACTATTTGTAGAATCATAGTGAGCTAAAGTATTAATTTTCAGTCATTCATGAAAAATCCTGTATTCATTCCGGTCGGTTTAATTTTTCCTTGTTTATTGTGAAGGATGCGATTGCCTCAGTGTTGGAAACTACCCTAAGTCTGTCATTTCTAAGAAAGGCTTTCATTCACCGTTTCCTTATCCGATGACTTGCACCAGTTCAGAACGGCTGCGTTCATCCCAGAACCAGTTCCAAAAACTAAAAATATATTTTATATTATATTATATTATAGTATGTATATATATATATATATATATATATATATATATATATATCAATATATATATATATATTATATATATATATATATATATATATATATATAAAGTCCAGAAGGAGTCCATGATACTATATTTAAAAGGCCAAGTTTATTTCATATGAGACGTTTCGCACAACTGTGTGCATCATCAGTCTGTGAATAAAATACAAAGACATATTAAAATCATATAAAGTTAAAAGGAATTCACAATTTTTAAAAAATAAGTCTAAACAAAATTAAAAAGAGCAGTAAATAAAAAGAGAGACTACTAAAAACACCAACCGTCCATGATCAGAGGTGAAGATGGAATGAGTTACAGTTGGCAAAGAGAAGCGACGACAACTATGCCAGGTACAGAGGTGACCCTCGAGGACAAATTACCGTTAATGAGGGCACCAGTCTTTTAATATATAACGACTCAAGCGTTGTTAGTTGGTCAGGATGTTTTACATAATCAATTATTGTAAAATGTTCTTTTTTAATTTCAGTCTTGCATATTATTGAGTGGTTTCTGATATTGGAAAATTCTGGTTGTTTTATCCTTGACCTGTACGGAAGCTAAAGCCCAAATGGCTACAATATCTGACCCTCAGCAACCTCCGAGTCGATCCAACGTAAGAGCCCGGACATCCAGGGCATGTGAATTTATAAATAACGTTGGATCTCATGAAGGGCTGAAGGCGATCTTTAAAGTTAAAAAACGATCGAATAGTGCAAGGATTACTCGACACAAGCCTGACTTTAAGACACGGAATTTCCTGTTCAATTATACGAGTGAGGTTTAAGATAAATTTTGAATCTGAAAAATACGGAACAGTAGCATAAAATATTTTCTTCGGTAACATCAAAAGTAGTTGTTGATGGATGCAAGAATTTGTTAAGTACCTTGTTGGTAATTTATGTACTAAATCTTGTGGAAATGAATTGGCTTTGAAAAAGTTTTGCCAAGAAAGACATTTCATTGTGAAATATTTGCCATGAGGAAGAATTTTGAGAGCTCTATTAATCAGCGTATAGATGGTGTTGAGTTTAAATGAGTATTGGCAAGAGCTATAAAAGTTATTGGTTAAACCCGTATAAGTTCGTTTTCTGTATACTGCCGTGGTGAATTCCGAGTTATTTCTCGTTACCTTAATATCAAGATATGGAAGGCTGCCCTCGCTCTCTACCTCCATAGTAAAATTAATCTGAGAATGAGCGTTATTAATGAATTCTAAAACAAGGAGCACTGCCATGAATGTCTAAATAAAGCAAAAGTATCATCCACATATCTTCGATATAAAAATGGTTTAAAATTAGGGTCACAACCGTTTAAAAGTTTTGATTCTAAATCAGACATAAAAAAGTTAGCAAAATAGAGCCTAAAGGAGACCCCATAGCAACTTTTTTATGTCTGATTTTGAATGCTGAAGCACCCTATATATATATATATATATATATATATATATATATATATATATATATATATATATATATATATATATATATATATATATATATATATATATATATATATATACATACTCTATTTAACCAACCCCGTCAAACCCAGGAAAACTCTGACTGACAACCGATAAACTTTCTCTCTCTCTCTCTCTCTCTCTCCTTCTCTCTCTCGTCTCTCTCTCTCTCTCTCTCTCTCTCTCACTCTCTCTCTCTCTCTCTCTCTCCCTCTCTATGTTCTCCCTCACTTCCCTCTCCCTCTTACTCCTCTTCCCTCTTACGCTTTCTGTCTCTCTCTCACTATCTCCATTTACTGTTAAGATAATTACTTTAGTTACATTGGCAAGCATTTTTGACATTTTTTACTTCACAACTTCTCACCCCCATTCAAATTGGGACTAACCTTAAACTTTATAATTTTCACCTCCTCTAATCCCCCCTTCCTATCGGGGCTGAACTTTGACTTAGAGGGCATCATGAGTGTCACTGTTCATCTCAGCGACCACACAAACTGGATGGATTAGACACTAATTTTTACGTCACCCTCCCTACCCGTTTCAAACTCTCCATCCCTATTGGGAATTACTTGGAATTTAAGGGCACATCCCACCTTTGGTGCTAGTGATGTCTTACCCCCGCAGTATTCTTCCACAGAAGCTAAGTTATGTATATACTAAGTTTGGTTGTTATTGCTCAAAGCGTGTCAAAGTGTATGTGGTACACTCACGCACACGCATACATACATGCATATGCATCCATGTCACACACACACATTATATATATATGTATATATATATATATATATATATATATATATATATATATATACATATATATATATATATACATATATATATATATATATACATATGCATATACATATACATATACATTATATATATATATATATATATATATATATATATATATATATATATATATTATATACATATATATATATATACATATAATATATTATATTTATAATAATAATATATACATATATATATATATCGTCTAGATATATATATATATATATAATATAAATTCTATACATATATAATATCCATATACATATACTATATATATATATATATATATATATATATACTATATATAATATAGATATACCTATACTATATATATATATAATAATATATATATAATATATATATATTATTATATAGTTATATACATATCACTAATAATATTATATATATAATATATACTATATATATACATATATATATATATAGATATATATATATATATAGTATATATATATACTATTATGAATATCTATATATAGTAGGATAATCTATCTACTACTATATTATCAGTATATATATCTATATATCTTATATAGATATAGTATATACATATAATCTATATAGATATATAATATATATATACGATATTATATATATATATATATATCTATATATATATCTGTAAGAATATATATAGATACTATTCTATATATACTTAGCTATATATTATAACTATATATATATACTTATACACTATATACATAGATATGTATCATATAAGACTTATATATCTATATAATATATATTCTAATATATTATATAAATATATATATATATATATATATATATTATATCATATATATATATATAATATATATAGTATATATATAATACTATATCTATATACTATATATATATCTATTATAATACATATACTATATATATATAAGTACTATATACGATATATAATATATAATATATATATATATATAATTATATAGTATAATCTACTTATAATATATAGTATAATCTATAATATATATAGCTCTATATCTATATACATCTGTATAAAACACAAACACTATCTACTCTATCTATCTCTATTATTATATTCTATATATCTATATATATACATATATCTCTATATGTATATATATATGTATATCTCTGATATATATTATATCTGTCATATATATATATATATAATTATATATATATCTATATCTATCTATATATTCTATCCTATATATAATCTATATATATAGTATATATAGATATATATATCATCTATTATATATATTGTATATATTATCTATATATATATATATATTATATATATAATATATATATATATATATATATATATATACTATATCTATATAATATCTTATATATATATATATATATATATACTATATAATATAGTAGTATATATAGATATATATATATAATATATGTATATATATTATATATAGTCATATATATATATATATATATATATATATATTATAGTCATATCTATATCTAATATGTATGATATATATATAATATATATGTATATTTATATATATTTATAAACATATAATGTATTATGTATATAGGGAAAAATATAATATGGTATATATATATATATATATATATGTATATATATACTATATTATATATATATATATATATATATATTATAAAAATATAATATAATTAATTAGCAGCGATAGTGTAATACATTTTCTATTGTTATGCAAACAGCTAGAACAATTATTTCTTGGACATTCCAAGCTTTTTTTTCCCTGGAGATATATTTCTATTAGCCCTTTAAAAGTTTCACTCGAATGTGTCGTCAGTTGGGGCGGCAATTTTTCCTGGGAGGCCTATGCAAATATATTGGAATGCTTGATTGAGCATTACTGGCTACAGATTTTAATATAATGTAATGTGGAAAATTAATGCAATATATGCTTTACACCAATATTGCAAAACAGACAAAAAAATGTGTCCTTTGAAAAGTTCCCCTATATTCTTTTTTTCGCATTCTAGAAACGCCAACTAGTATTTATTCATTAATTTATTTGCAAGCCTACAAACAGCTTCAGTCTTTAAATGAATAACAAGTCGCAGGCGATGAATTTTCGTTGGAGTCATTTAGAGGACTTCCAATTGTTCTTTAATAGAATTACATGTTGAAGTAATAGTTTTTCTATAGTATAATCAAATGTGATGAAAGCACTGTGTTGAGTTATTTTTAATGATAAATATGTATTATTCTTCGCCTTGGCTGTAATTTTAGGTACACCGTAAGCATACCCCAGCCTCGTATGTTCTTTGGATCCTAGATGAAGTTGTCTTCTTGTATTAAACTTACTAGAGCCTTTAGTTTTTGCTTTCAACTATCAATATTGTCAACAGTTATAGGAACAGCATCATTAACAGTAAAAAAGCATCTTACTCTGACGCCATAATCCTGTTATGTTGCAGGCTCTTCTTTTATATCAACAAGTTACAAGAGTTTCCATCTCACGTCCACAGAAATCAATGTATCATACTTACAACAGTCTTTTTATAGATTCACACATAATCAGCCCTAAAATAAAAACTGGGTCACTATTACGTAAAGGTCATGAATACTTGAAGGGATTATCACTGTTATGTATATGCTCAGAAGAGCCAGATTGAAATGTTTTTATTTTTTTTGGCGTTAATAGAAATGAAACTTCGCTTCTGTTAACAGTGTACAGACATTAATAACATTTCGAACACCGAAGCTTCGAATAGAGAATATATATAATAACCAAGCGTTTGGACTGGTATACCAATATCATTTATCTGAGTTTATTTAATCCATCAAACGCAATTACTTGGATTAGATTTTGAATAAAAATTTTACAAAATCACGTATCATTCAGCCTTCAATGAAAGACATTACTTCCTTGAGTTTTTGCCAGAAAATAATTATGGATTACTCTGAGCATATAATTTTATTATACTTTTCGTATACGCCTTCTTCATTCATTTTCATATATTTTCTATTCATTTTTATAGAAATCAGAAACTT
Organism: Macrobrachium nipponense; assembly: GCF_015104395.2. Classification (NCBI taxonomy): domain Eukaryota; kingdom Metazoa; phylum Arthropoda; class Malacostraca; order Decapoda; family Palaemonidae; genus Macrobrachium; species Macrobrachium nipponense. The sequence continues at coordinate 19,454,584 of NC_087203.1, forward strand.
ATGATTATTTCGCGTTGTTAATGAACTATCTCTCATTATTTTTTCAAAAACTATGTATAAGAAACCATCGACATCACGTAAGAAACCTTTCAAATAAAACATCTGAAATATCCCAGTGAATGTAATCAAAATGTTTCTGGACTGTGTGAACAATAATAAGAGAAAATAAAAGTGAGAGATTGATGGTGAATACGTATACAAATTCAAAAATGACGCGCGTTTTACAGGCAACTCGAAAACTGGATAAACTATCAGAATACAAAATACGAAAATAGAAACTAATTAAAAAGTGTGAAAGCATTGCATTACAAAATGATGTCCAGAATGTTCTATAACTAATTTCTGTGGAAATTTAGCACCTGGATGGTTAATGGTTTAAGGGCGTTTGTCAGCATGATCGGAATTATGGAGCGTGCAAATTGTAATCTCTTTCATTTAACAGCTGAACGAATGTGATTCTTTTCTACTTTATTCCAATTCCATTTCAAACGATTGATTTTCCTGTGCATTTAATGGATTGAAATGAACTCAATTCAATTAATCTGAGAATTAGGATCCCTGTCCAGACGATTAGTTTTTATTTGTCTTTCCCTTTTTGAAGGCTTTCGAATATATGTACTTCTTTACATAAAAAGCAGTAATTTAAACCATTATGAAGAAATGTTAATATTAACCCGTAATGACTAACTGTACCTTCCTGCTAAAAAAAATCAATCTGAGCATTTATGACATCGATAATTCCCTTCAACTGCTTATTACCTTTATATATCTGTGACTCGGTTCATATCTCAGGCTGATTAATGTAATATATAGAAGGGCTGTGTTAAATATGCTATTATTATATTTATGGATGCAGGAGGAAACCTCTTATAATATGTTGTCACAGAAGAATTCCAAATATTATAGGGCCATGGCATTAGAATCAGATATTTTATCAACATTAGAATACGGTTTCCATTAACTTGAAAAAGACGATTGATGAAAGCATAAAATAAACCATACAATATATCCAAAGTTACAAGGAAGATGAAGGAAAATGACAGATACCGTTTCATATTCTATTTCCCAAATGACATAAAACGTCCAAGAAAT
>NC_087203.1:19463175-19465675 GCF_015104395.2 Macrobrachium nipponense
AGCAATCTGTTAATGGTGGCGGGAACTTGTTACTACGCATTGTTTTCGAGCTGGGGAAAAGTTTCCGCAGGTCATTCCCAAAGACCAATGTGGTTTATTGATCGGTCGTTGGACATCACTCTATTTTGGAACTCGCAATTCTGCTGAGCGTCTTTGCTTTACGCGTTTATTAGATTTTATTAATGAAATATAAACTCAAAGAAATGCACAATTCTTCAAGCAGGCACAGTAAATATATCACGAGCTCCACTATGCCAACATTTCAAGGAAATATATTCAGGGCTTGTTGAAGGTCGGGAAAATATTTTATTACCTTTAATTTTGGTGCACTGCACTGACAAAGGCGAACATTTTGAACATCTACTGATATGTCTCGTTAACGTATTTACAATTAGCAGTGTTTATAGCCTTGAAATGTAAGTAGTTCTCCAAGGTCTGTTGCTCTACAAGACGTTAGTATAATACGAGAAATATTCCAATCGATCCCAGCTGTGGGAGGAGTTATAAATAATATACTAGATATCACCGGACATAGGTTATTCATTGTTGCATCAAACGATATTTTGTTTCTTTTAAAACCGTTTTTGTTAAATTCCCATGAATTTTCGCTCTGAATATATTGCTGTCCATTTCCAGGAATAGATAAAAAAAGTGCTATTATGTTCAGGTGTTTAAATTTGAAGGTTATAATTAAAATTGATAACAATGAGTTCGTCCTGCTCTAGATTAGTATCAAATAAACGAAATGAAGGTCAAGGTCATGTCGAAGTTAGAGTTTAACACATTTCGTATTGTCGAAGTATCCTTACAAAGATGAACATACGTCAAGTTACTCTCATGAGAAATAATTTAAAGTATAATGCTTTATCAGTAATACATAACTTATCTAACGTTGAAATTATATTTTATTTAAATAAACTCCTCTGGCAGTGCTAGGTTTTCTCATTAAAGGATGATTTTGAAAAACTGCAACATATTACCGCTTATAAATCGCCTTCAGTTAATTCATTTAACTATATTCAATATGCCAGTTCATGAATTTCATACCAAAATCACCGAGTTTTTTTTTTTTTTATGCATAAGTGTGAGTGTCCGCGCAAGAAGAAATTACTAATCATTGTTTTTCTTCCAGAGATGCACTTGATGAAACTCGTTCGAACTGTCCAAATGCATTATGTCACTATTTGCCCAAAGTTTTAGCCATGAATACCAAAACAGCTCCAAAGATAAATATCAATTATGCAATATCATTAAGTTACAAGCTGAAGCAACATCGAACAATTTAAAAAAAGTCAGCTGCAAATACTCTTGCAAAGCATATTTTTTCTGTCAGTAATTTATATGACAGTATCGCAAATCCCGTACAGAATTTGCTGCCTGTGCTATGTAGTAGCGCACAATCTTTTGTTTATCTTCTTGCTGGAGCTTCATGCAGGGATGGATTTTCGTCACCTGCTTTGAATAGTGCTCTCGGACCTCGGGTGTGTTGACTTTGCCAAACTTTTCAGTAAGATTAAATTCAAGCCAGTTCGTTTCATCAGTGATCCACTCTCCCCTCGCCTCTCGATTTTTTTCTTATCCTTAGCCTAAGAATATATGAAATGACTCGTCAGCACTTTTTTTTTAGATGACACGGTAACTAGGGAAAAAGTAGCGGACAACAAGGTGGTGAGAAGTATTTGTAAACAGGAAATGTTTAGAGGAGGGAGGATGGAGTAACCCGGAAGTGGGAGTCCAAGTCCAAACTGAATGACAGACGTTTGTGTAAATAATATTACATGCATATTTTGCATTATACTCCTTGATGTATGCTTTATATATTTTCTTTAAAAAACTTCATGTTTTTGTGTTCTTTATAATTAAGGAAATTGTATTTACTCCTATATTTACTCCTATATTTTTATAGCGATTAATGTTAAAAAAAATTACATTTCCTGGCATTTTGCCTTTTTCAGAATACTGGGATCAACAAACAAGGTTTCTAGAAAATAAATTGTGGTTTGGAAAGTCATTTTGATATATAACATATCGTTGCCTGCTGGAATTATCTTATAACCTATTTTAGTTTGTCTAATATATCTGTTTTGTTAGTACCAAAGTATTTTCATCTCTTTTTTTTATATACTAAATATATATATTTCATTGCCAAGTCATACATATATCTCAAATAATAGTGTCTGTCAAATAAGTGCATGCTTCATGGGAGAGAATGTACAAGGGTCCATCTACAAGTGACAGAAAAAATTTCAAAAAGAAGTTTTACAAAAGAAAAAATAATACAGAGCCATTAACCTATTCCTTCATGGACAAAACAATATTACCGCAAGGTCTAGGATGAGATACAAGCAACATGACACTTTTGATGTGTAAATAAACTGAAATAAAGCCCCATATATTTACCTGAATGATTCATAATTTCCTTTCAGTCTGACAACTAAGAGTTTGTATGGTACAAGTTGTAACCTGTCTAAACCTGTGCATTATACCTTCCTCTATCAAC
>NC_087203.1:19470675-19473175 GCF_015104395.2 Macrobrachium nipponense
ATTTCCAATGTCCTCCTGATAGGTTCATGTTATTGGTTTGATTGATTTTCAATTGAAAGGAATATTCAGGTGCACCTCTATGATACACTCAAGGTTCCGAGGCTGTTGCATAAATGCATCAATATACAATACAACCGTGACCAAAAGGTTAATCGGTAGCGAACAGAGAAGATACTTCACAATATACAAGAGGCCTACTTTCATAGTTTCTTACATTCACTTCCTAGGCTATCACGATGTCAGGTAAGCTCATGATTGTAATCTGTCTCTGACGGCAGTTTTTATAATATACCATGAAGCAATTGTAACCAGATTTACGTTGGGGGCACAGGTAAATCCATCTCGCAAAGACTAATAGAGCTCAAAAGATCAGAACGATAGATTCAGAGTTCGTAGTTTTTCTTACATATTAGAGATAAAGGCCAATATCATGAATGTGGGGGCAGGGGGACCAGCTGGTTTTTCAAAAGTAGCTGTCCATAAGGAAGGGAACATGCTGGAATCTGCCATCATCAGTTTAAACCAACAACATGGACTGGTCAGGACATTGGAATCGTATTTTACCGACGAGTTATTCAAAGGCCTCTTCTCGAGCAGGTGGTCGAGCCAATAATCGCACCAGACTCGATGAAGACATGAGGTAATGAGGACCAAAACACAAGGGAATAACTATTTTCCATCCATCCTGGATCAACGGTCATGTACATACTACCGTCATACTGCTACACCTGCATATGCCTTATATAGTGTACTCTTGTCACATATCATTTGTCCATATTTCACCAGTGAACAGGTATAGGTAAATGAAATGCCTGAAATATTTTATTGTAATGTATATTTAGTGTTTTTATGGTCCTTCTTACTTATATACGAGAGTTGACTCCCTCATGGCAACTCGCCTTTCAAGAATAACATGAAAGTTCATAACATAAAAAATTAATAACCACCTGTTAATTAAATTTGTTGCTGAGAGGTGGTCGTGGGAATTGCCCTTCGAGTTTCCCTCTCCTTTCCTTCGCTGCTCTTAATCCTTTCTTGATCTCTGTAACTGTAATAAGCCTCTTATTCCAGATTACTGCACGAGTTTAGAAAAGGCAATGGCCAGCTGAATGACCTGCAGAACTGATTAAAGGTGACCACACATTTGCCATGCCCTGGCCAAAAAGAGAAAGTCGGCCACATCTGACCGACTTTAACCGGACACCAGCTGCTTTTAAAGCTTTTTCACCGGCCAGCCTTCACCCTGAGAGAAAGCAGAAATCAAAGCCGGTAAATCCTTGTAGATATTGAGCAGGGCTGCATCGCCTATATTCACCAGAGACGTGAGAACAACACCAACCGAGTCATATCTCCTGACCCCTGCTACTTCAGAGCCTATATCCACGTGATTGAATAATCCAATCCTAGTATCTTGACCCAAGTGCCAATTCCCCCCTCCACTTCCCCCTCTTCCCCTTCCCCGCCGCCATTTGGTACGACTACAAGATGCCGTCTTTTCAAAATTAAGGCACAGTTAAAGGAATCCAAGGTTGCCAGTCACTTAACTTTTTGTTATCTTAAACCCTTTCGTTTCTAAGTGCAATTCTTATATAGACCTGACCTGCCATAATAAACTCGTGTCATAAGTTTATTCAATAGTGTTGTATAAAAAGAGGATTTCTGTCGCCCTCAGCGCTAGCCTTTTTATCCTTGTTATTATTGTTAATCAAGTGATCGTATGCCTTTCTTCGTTTGCAGAAAAGATTGTTTTTTGTGTGGACCCTTCTGATTATCGTGTTGTAAATACATGTAATTTAGTGAAATTAAGAGTATCTCCCAAAACCCTCTAATTCATGCCTTCAGCCTTATTCCTCCTCTCTTGTTTCATAATTGTGGGTAAATAGTTAGTAACATCTTTATGGTAAATCACCAATCCCATCTGTATAAATTATGAAAAGGGCGACCTGGTCATGATCTTGCAGCTTGCATTGCCTCTTGCAATGCAGCATTCAGCAAACGAACTTGCTAGCTGAGTACAAGACAAGAAATTAACCCTTTTAGTGTAAAATCCCTTACCTGTGCATACAGAGTTGGACAGAGGTAACACAGTGTAAGTATTCTGTTAATTTAATAATAATGTAATCGTAATTTGTCAATGGAATTTCTTTAAATCTTAACATTCGCATTATATACACACCAAGATATCATTCGTCTTAGTGAGAGAGTTGCCATTCAAAACAAGAATTTGCTGCTATAGCATGCTGGCAATTTCCATGTCTTAATTATTTCTCACACACACGTATCTTGGATAATCTACAGTCAATTAGCTAAGAACACAATATCAGGCAATCGCATTCAAGTATGCGTTCATCAGCGCTGCCACCTCTTTAAATCTTTCCCGCTTGCTCCGAGACTCATTCATCATTTTATATACATTTGTTTTATCCCAAAATTCATATTCTATTCATATGAGCATTTACACTCACTTTTGCATAGGTCATCACTTGCAAAAAGTTATATT
>NC_087203.1:19483175-19488175 GCF_015104395.2 Macrobrachium nipponense
CATTCCCGTGGAATGCCATAATCAACATCTACGAGAATAGTGCGAATCTCCGAGTAATCAATTCCAAAGGGAAAAATATGCAACCAGATTCATTACAGCAACATTAGCAAAAAATCCACCTGTGAACACCTCAGGTGCTTCGAACCTCAGCATAGTCAGACTCGCAACGCCAGAAACTCATGATTCTCAAAAAAATGTTCTATACTGAAACCACAGCAGCACATTTCACAAACTATCTCCAGGACATGACCAAGGTGCTCCAAAATTATCTCGAAGACATAACTCTCCCAAACGATACTGCCCCATTATATAAAAAATTCATACCTATTCGGGATAAAAAACTACGATAAACTCACAATTCCATAATTATATACCGCCAAAAAAAAGAAAGTCACCCCAAGAATTAATGCCATCTCCTTATATATATATATAAATCACCATCTAATAATAACACCACTCCAGTGATAAGAATATTTCCTCCATTTAATTAATAATCCCACACAAAAAAAATCATCCCCTCCAAAAAAATTGTCCTTAAATCATAACTCGCCACGACATTACCCGAATTATACCCAATGTCATCTATTCGGCTCGTGAACCCCCAAAAAATACAGCCCCAAATATCATACACACAGGAATAATCACATGTTTATCATCACGTTTCTCAGCTAAAACAAAATCTGCCGTATTACAACACCTTCCCACGTAAAATATTAACCCCGAAATCTTACGCCAAAATGACACAGATTTGCGCATAAGAAAAAAAAACGGTAGAATGAAATAAAGGAGAGACAAAAAAAACGTAAAAGCGTTCCGCCACCAAATTGCAAAAAACAGACAAGAAAAAAAGAAAAAGATGCAATTTCTCGACAATATATTAATCACCACAACCAACTCTTCAATTTCGAGATGTGTTAACCTCGACTGACCTGTTTTTTCCTCTAAGGACTACAAATCTGTTTCCAATTTCTCCTTCAATGACTTTAAAAGGACCTTCAAACTTCGGGCCTAATTTGTAATTTAGTTCATTTCTAATGTTAAGTTTTAAAATACCTTGTCTCCAACATTGATCTTGGGATCAGATGTTTTACTATTACTCTTCTGTACCATATCTCTGGTTGTGGATTCGAGATTACGGCTGAGACAAGCATGTCTCTCTCTCGCTGTGGATACCACTCCTCTATGATATCCTCCCCATGATGAGGTACAGTTAGCAAATCAAATGTGCCCCATGCTGGAAAACCAAACAAAGCTTCGAATGGGGACATTTTAATGGAATCACTAACCATAGTGTTAATATTATGTCTAACAACATTAACATATCTGTCCCAATTCTTATCACTACCACCTACAGTTTTCCTGAGAGCTTCGAGCACTTTCCTGTTTGCTCTTTCGCACAACCCATTAGCCTCGGGTCTGTATGGAATAATTGCTACTTTCTGTATCCCCATGACTTCAGCTAAACATTCCAAGGTTTGTTCACAAATTCCCTCCCATTGTCGGTTAATAGAACTTCTGCAAATGATACCATTGAAAAACGCTATGGCTACTTCTTCGGCCGTTTTTATGCTTAAGTGTGAAAATTTCTAATATCCTTGTAAGTTCATCTATTATCACTAACAAGTACTTGTTCGCATAACCTAGACTCACAAAAATTCCCCAGTATATCCATATGTATTCTCTGAAAAGGTCTACTCGGTATAGGATATGATCCTAATTTGTATGAAGTTGTCCTTGCAGGTTTACATGCGTTGCACACCGTACAATTCCTTACAAAATTTTCCCCATCTTTCCCCATGTTTTTCCAAATGTATTTAGCACGAACCTCATCATACGTTTTTTCTATTCCCAAGTGTGGACTACCGAACCTGCAATGAACTATATCCAAAACCACTGGAATTAGGACCTTCAGAATTACGATCTGTCGTATCTCCCCAACTTTCACTGGTTCTCAACTTATATTCAATTTTCCTAACCAATAGATTACCTTCTAACTCCAAACCCGAGGCAACATATAACGTTTCCTAACTAATTCCCCTCTTAGAAACGCTTTTGCATCTGCTAAAATCTCGTCTTCATCTTGCCTTTGCTCTATGAGAGGTATATCCCATTGTATGGCCTCGCTAGTCTTGCGCGACTTGGAAACCTTCCGTGTCATGATAACTCCTACCGAGAGCATCAGCAACTACGTTAAATTTGCCCTCTGTTATATTTGAACTTTGCATCAACATCTCTGATAGTTAAAAACCATCGGGCTCTTTTAGGCGACAAATCGGGTTTATTAAAAAGATCCAGTAATGGCTTGTGGTCTGTAAGAACTTCTACTTTATTCCCCATCTGTAACATTTTAGAATGAACTAAGCTCGACACTATTGCAAAGGCTTCTTTATCTCTGGTGGCCATGGACTTCTCGTTGCTGCCCTATATCCTGAACTCCTGCTATAAACAGCTATAGGATGTAATTTCCCATCGAACTTTTGTATAAGGCAAGCACCTATACCTTTCTGGCTTGCATCAGTCACTAATGTAAAAGCTATATTAGAGAACCCTTTCACAAACCTCCTGAAGAAACCGGCGATACCCAGGAATGACTTAATCTCTTTCTTTGATCTGAGGGTGCGAAAATTCGCTATTGCTTTGACTTTATCGTCATTTACTCTAACCCCTTCCTTAGATATGACGTGGCCTAGATATGTGATCTGCTTTTTCAAGAACGAGCACTTGGCTAGCTTAATTTTCAACACCGCTATTCTAACCTCCTAAGTACTTCTGTAAGCACTTCCAGGTGTTGCGTGATCTTGTCTGTTGCGACCAGGATGTCATCCATATACACAAAAACATTTTTGCCCAATAACCCGTGCAAAACTGTGTTCACCAACCTGGTAAAGGTCATCGGACTGCCCGATAAACCGAAAGGCATTCGCGTAAATTCATAGTGTCCCTTGGGCACTGAAAAAGCGGTATATTCCTTGCTACTTTCACTAAGAGGGACCTGTAAGAAACCCTGCGCCAAATCAATTGAGCTATAAATATTATGTCCCCCAATTTCAACAAAAAGATCTGGTATGCACGCGACTGGGTAGCGGTCAGGGATCATCTTCTCATTTAAACGTCTAAAATCGACACATACACGGACAGAACCGTCTTTCTTAGGCACCGCTAACAAGGGAAAGTTGTAAGGAGACACGCTAGGTCTAATGATTCCTTCTTCTTCCCATCTATTAACCTCTTTCTCTACCTGTTCTCTGATTTTGAAAGGCATGCGATGTGCAGGAATATGAATAGGTTTTTGTTTGCCACTCTCCAAATTTACCTTATGCTCTAACACATTAGTCAACCCCAATTTGTCACCTTGTAAGGCTACCGTATGCCCAAATTCTGCCAAGAGCCCGCTTATCGCTTTAACTTGTTCGCTATAATCCGCATTAGCTAAATGTTCTCTAAATATTCGTTTCCTTGATTGCATTTCTGCCTCCGAAAACTCACGTTTCCCCTTTATGATAGCCACTGAACCCACTATCACAACTACAATCTTGGAAATCCAACATATATGTATTCTTCTGTTATCTCCTAACTGTATCATTACAGTTTAGTAATTCTAACCAAGTAAACCCATCCTTAGATACACTGTTCACCGATGCCGTGCTAACAACCCCTCTAAGCTTCTCGCTATTTTCAATAACACACACATCTGTGGGTTTTCTCATTTCCTTCAATTTAACTTTTACCATAGTCTTCGAACCAGGTAGTAACATAATATCTTCAGATAAAACACCTCTATATTTGTGGTTAGTACCTCCCCTTTCCACCGCCCCATACACATTACCACCCCCAGTATCATCCCCAGCATTGTTAGTATCAGAAATAACATCAATATTAGTATCAACATCACCATTAAAGTATCATCACCACCATTGTTATCACTGTGAACTCTGATAAAACCCCCACCCCCCCGTAATCTTTCTCCATAACACTCGTATCACCGCCATTAATATCACCGAGCACATCTCCTCTCTCAATAACCTCCATGTCTTCCATTCTATTCACGTCCTCATAAGGCAGAAAAACACCAGGTATCCCGACGGTTATCCCATTAACACCCGCATGGATCGAAATCTTGTGTCTTCTACAAGCAGGATGACCCAGCAAAAGAAAAGTCTGTTGCCCAACGCAATTCCTTTCATTACCAAAAATGGTTCTGTTAACACTCTGTCACCGAGAGTAAACTGTATTTGAACACAACCCAGGGTATTTAATCTATGGGCTTGCACATCACACACCGTCTCCGTTGAGGATTGCGAAGGGTAATTGGAAACATGGATTGATACAAATTATAGTCCATTAAATTTGTATAAGGACGCCCCCGAGTCTATAAATATCCGGATATCCACATCCCTACTGTTCCATAGACTATAGGACTGGGCTCTGGGGCGTCCCCCACGAGACCACAATGACACATACCAATCACCTGTACCTTTTCTGTTGATCAGGCTTCCAAAAATTTAGCCAATCTCTTTGCCCTCTGGTTTTGACCTGCCTGGGAAGTTCTCACATTATGATTACCAGAACCTTGAGGTGTAGGCCTCGCATCTCTCCGTATCTGAGACAGACAAGATTGCCAATAATGATCAGTACTCTTACACACTCCACAATATTTAACCCTACACAATTTCTTGGATGCCCTGGTTTATTGCAGTTGAAACAGTGCAACTGTTGTTGCTTTTGATCGATCGATCTTTTGTTATATTCAACTTTTGCACACAGATGGGGAGGAGAAAATTCTGTCTCTTTGTACTCTATCCTTAGGGCCTGTCCCATTAAAAATTGTGCTATCTACAGTGGGACATTTAGACATATGTTTCTCAATTTGGGCATAAAGTAATTCTTCGTCTGAAGTAGGTTCAATCTTTTCATCAAAGCTATTCACTTTCCCATCCGGTACATCGTGCAAGAGCAGGGAAAAATAGATCAGTTTATAAATGTTCTCAGAGAGACATTAT
>NC_087203.1:19493175-19515675 GCF_015104395.2 Macrobrachium nipponense
CATGAAATCTAATATAATATTCACAGACGTTCATAACAACATTCTTGAACTAACAAGTGGCTCTTCTGCTACGCCTGAAGCGCTGAAGCTTTCACGTGACATAACGTTATATGTTTTGCGACGCTGCATTGAATTGTGAATTTGCTACGCTTGCGATTTCATTTTGTTTTCAGAAAACAACAATCTCTCAGGTTTTTATAAGATCATTGAATTAATCTCTCTCTCTCTCTCTCTCTCTCTCTCTCTCTAAGGATCTAGATATTATGTGTGGGAAGGAAAAACAATTGCTGGTTGGTCTTCGTGAACAGATTTCAACTATCACATGATGAAGCGTCTCTCTCTTACAAGACTTCCCTGATTAATTCGTGGGACCTTTAATTACCCTTCATTCAAACACTTTTAATTAGGAGTAAATCGTCTCAATGGGACTTCCGCAAATGCACGCTGGCGTTATAATGAGTGGACTATTCAGAATTCCAAATATTTCTTGAAAAGGAACTCTCTATCTATTTCCCAAACTTTCTGTAAGAGAATATTAACTTTTTCCATTACTACAGATGAATATGTATGAAATGTAACATGGATTTTCATTCAAAATATACTAGTCTACATTTAATCTACAAAATCATGCGAATCTAATGTACAACTTTAAAACATTCAAGAGAAGTGTTATGGTAATTCTGGCTTTTATCACACAAGATATAACTGTGATTTCGATATTGTTTTTAAAGGCTTTGAACTTGCAAGCAGATCAACTCTACTGAACCCTGAAAAATATCCAATACCGGTACGATTTGAAAATTCGTTTCGAAGATGACCGGAAAAATGAGGCAATTTACTTGTTCTCCGATTTTTTTTAAGCTAAGTGAAAGATCAGAAAGGTACTGAAAACTACAAGTACAATTACGAAAATATGGTGGTGGTTATTATTGCTATTATTGCCATGTACTCTCAAAGCTTGACAGAAAATTTCAGTGTAATTATAATACATTATGTACATTATGCAGGTTACTTAAAACGTTTAGACTACCCTTTCCTAAATATCAGAATACGTAGGTAAAAAACAATGGCCTTAGGTAAACAGGAACCTTTGGTTTCGCTCTTTGCAATAAATGATAACAAATATTGGAAAGGAAATGTACCTCAGGTTTGTATGTATAAAAACAATTATTAGCATATTTCCTTTAAAGTTAATTTAGCGGATAATTTTACACATCTAATTGCAGGCATCGGAATGCTTCTCTCTCTCTCTCGTCCTCTCTCTCTATTTGTCTGATGGGTAGCCTAATAGTGAAATGGAAATGCTCCGACCATGACGATGATGAGGATAATGACAGTGATGATAACAAAGATAACATGCAGTGCCTGCACCAATGAAATGAAGATGAATAGTGGCACAGGTACTGTGAAGGCGTTTAAGCAAATGACCTTCTGACCAGATGTCAGAAGGGTCATTAGGGTCACCCTCAGAGCATGGACGAGGTGGAGGAGACCAGATGGCCGCAGATGTGTGACGTCAGGAGCTGACGAAGTCGAAAGCTGAGGATACTCATTAGTGAACACTTTGTTCTGAGTCTTCTGCTGAAAGAGCAGCATAATTTTGGAGCCGGTTTTATAGTGCCATCGTTTTGGCGTTCATGCTTTTTCATTCAACGATTTGGCGCCATTAATATTGCCTTGTTAAAGCTTATCACCCAAACTATTTTTCTTAAATCTTTAAAGGAAGCAGTTCCTACTATGAGATTCAGGGCCTCTGTAACACGGTTTTTTTAACTTTGCTCCTCATCAAAGCATCGGATGTAGCTGAAAGTTGACATATGTATATTTTACAACCACACACAAATTTTGTCAGCATTATCAATAACCTAAACCCGATAGTTTAATTTTTATAGAGTAAAAATTATCTAGCCGACGCCATGGCCAACGATTACGAGCCAAGAGTCGAAAAACATTCATTACATAAACAAGGTAAACACTGTCTTACGAAATGTTGCCCCGCCCATCCACCAGACACAAACTCATTCACCTTGTTCCATTGGCTCTGAAACCCATAGCAGTCAAGAATGGCTAACAGGATTTGGAATTGTCCCCGTGGTTGCAAAACTGCATTGTCTTACGACTTGCAACTTTATACAGTCAAGAGAAAGCCCGTGGCCATACTTAATATAGCCTGAATAGGTAATTATTCAGTTTCTAGTTTAGATCCAATGTTTATGATCTGATTTGTATTTAGCGTAACGTGATTATAATGTTTGTAATGTCATTCAGGATTTTGAACATTTCCTTTAAATATTCACTATGCCACCAAGAGAGAGAGAGAAAGAGAGGAACTGTATGTAAACAGTCTTTATATAACTATTTTTGTTAAATACAAGCTTATATGTGCTAAAATCTCCAGCAGACCAACGGATCATCCGATATAATTTTTTTTCTTCTTCTTTAGGCTGTACGACCGTGTTGGATATAAAGACTTTATGAATGGCGGAACGATACATAGATGTGGGTGGGGTATCTGTGCTAGCGTAGTAATACTACTGTAGTAATAGCAGTAATATACATGAATTAAACGTTTAGACCAACTGCTGGGATCCTTGAGGATCATTTAGCACTTCTTACAACTACTCGAGAAATGAGTTTTTATAGCCAGAAGTTAAATTTTCTAATCCAACAATGCCCATGATAGCTTTCAGTGTTATCCTGAATTATACGAGGCCAAAGTGGGTGGAGCCTCATGAAGTCATCATTCTGACGATAATTATTGGTGAAGGTTTAAAGCCATTATACGGTACCGGCTATTTTTTTTTTTTCAGTAAATAGGCGTAGATAGCCAATAAATAAAAATTGCTTGACATTGGATCTAGTAGTTATCAAATCAACCTTTCTACTATGTTTTTTGAAAATTACCAACTATTCCCTACATCTTGTCAATCTGATTGTGACCTATAAAGTAGATTGTAATTTCTTAGGACACTTATTTTGGGAGGTAGACTAATAATCGAAGTGTTTTTGTATTTATTAACATATTTTGTTAGTTTGTTCATTATGACAATTATCAGTGGAGAGGTTTCAGAGTTCATAAAGGTGTACTGCTTTCCATCGAGAAAGAGGGAAGAAGTGCTGTCATAAGTTACGTAACGAATGCGTTCGAAATCTTTTCTCTGGTATACAAGAGGCAAGGTGACCTTGTTGTGATTATGGTAACCTGGGTTCGTTTCCCGCTACCGGACATCATAATTTCGTCTTATTTCTTGCACAGAAATGTGAGGATGCTTACCCATTTCTGCCGTAAAAACAAACACTAGATAAAAATATAAAACAAGGGGCTATTCCGAACACGGCCTCAGGTAGAGCCCAATGACTCTTCTTCTCCATCTCCTACGGGCTGCTGTATGAGCAAGAGCCCGTGCTGGCATAAAGCCAGCTTAATCTCAAACATCAACGACAATCCCATCATATAGTGAAGTAGATCCCACCCACTCACGAACGAACAGCCAACAGTCGCCATCCAAAAAGTGATGCATCGTACATCCCAAGCCCCGTTCCGTCTCCGTGAGAGCCAGTGATGACAATTACAAAAAATGTTCTGACACTCATGAACTGACATTTTGTCATCTCTCCACAGTGCAGCAAAATGGACTATGCATATGCAAGATAATGAATTACAATCACAATGGTGTTCATATTATGTTCATATTACATTAATATTATATTGATAATACCCATTTCATATGTGTCTGAGTGTGCGTGTTTGAGCAAGAGTAAGTGTTTACAATGAGCAGTATCCAAAAACTCATACTTTCTCTGAATCAGAATGAATTGATACTTTTCACACAAATGTTACAAATAAGCATAAATAATCAACATTTGAATAATGTGTCTTTTAAGAATAACCTACAGTCCTTTTAATATCATAAAAAAGTTGAAAACATATATGTTTTATAATTTCGACCAAATTCGTTATTTCGCCAATATTTGCATTCAAGTTAATCATTTCATTTAATGTACCTAACAGTCTTCATACTCATACAGTTTTCTCTAGTCAGTCAACCGTCCAAAATAATGAAATTATGCAAACAGAGGTAATGTAGCATAATAGTTTCCAGAAAAAATGAAAGTTGCTCAACGACGTTTACACAGATTGCTTAAAAACAGGGCAAGTCTTCAAAAAGATATTTAGTTTTTGCCATTCGTAATTAGCTTGTCTGTTGGTAGAATGCAAAATCGGTTCCTTCTCATATAAATCCAATTGCATTATCTACGCATTAAATAAACCAATCTCGTGTATTTCAATGAACTCATATTTCAGATTCAGTATTAATGTTTGGAAATGCTGTGTGTAAGACACACACACACACAGAAATAATATTCATAATGATGTAATATTTCTTTAGCAAATGCATTATCACATACTTAAAAGCCATCACAAGCATCTTCGTACTTTTATAAATAAATCATAAAAAAAACTTACGTACATCATCACTTTCATATTTCTCCGGTACTGAATAAGAACGAGTATTGCGGTAAAAGAATGCTTAATATAATATCATAAGTATCTTCCATAACGAATACATAATAAGAAAGGAGGATATCTTTTCCTTAAAAGAATTTCAGTGACACGTTTGCGAAATATAACCATCCCCGAATTTAAAGACAGTGGCCGTTGGTCTTACAGTTTTAATGTGTCAACAGTAAGAGTTACTTATAGGAACAACCTATCCTTGGGTTGCATCTTTTTCTTTCACATTCTGTTCCTTTTCGAAATTTAGTTTCTCATGGAACTTATCTACTCAAGTGCATACATATATATATATATATATATATATATATATATATATATATATATATATGTATATATATATATACACACATAATATGTATGTATATATATATATATATATATATATATATATATATATATTATATATATATATATATATATATAAACACACAATATATATATATATATATATATATATATATATATATATATATATATATATATATCTATATATATATATATATATATATATATATATCTATATATATATATATATATATATTTTATATATATATATTTATATTTATATATATATATATAATATATTTTTTTTTTTATATATTATAGTATATATATATATATATATATATATATAATATATAATATACTTTTAGGGCATAGTTTTTCTCTAATACAATTTTCGTTAAAAGCAATTGCTTTAGTGGCATCAATAAGTTTCTTGCAGGTATCTTCATACCGACGAAGTTTTTTCCGATTCTCGTTCGTCAATTTCTGGTGAAAAATACGCAGACTTCCGTCTTCCATTTATTGAATTTTGTCACGACAGCTGTTTCGCCTTATGGCATTATCAAGCGACTACTGACTTACAATCTGACCTTTCGGCCTATTTATCTCATCGTGTGGGAGGTATGACCTTGAGGTATGGGCACTGGTTAGTCTAGGGATTAACAGCTTAAGGGCGTTGTTTTAGTTACAAAGAACATAAGGACATATGACTGTGACAATAAGAGTGAAAGTTTAAACAGTGGTTAAATAAATATTCAAAATACAATGCCATGTGCTAGAGTTTCCTTAAATGTATGTTTAAAATTTAATATGTTACATGTTGGTTTAGATAAAAATTACAAAATTACATATTCCTTCTCCTGCTGGAGGGGAGTATATGGTCCGATTCTTGTTGGACGTTCAAGGTCGGCTTCTGAATAGCGATGCTCACTGCTTCCGTTATTAAGAGGCGACCGTAGTTGTCTTCTCTGTGTACGTTCTTTGTAAAGGATGTGTCCGTAAAAAAGCACAAAAACTCGTATTTTACTTTATATCCTTTTTATTTTTATTATCAGTTGGAAATCGCGTGTTCGACAACGTTTTTGTAAAAAAAAAAACGACTAATATAGAACTATCAAAAACAAGATTCAGCAAGCATTTCATCACGTTCTTTGAACGCTACGTTATAAGGATCTACATTCTGAACAAAATAAATTAGCCCGGCGAGGAATAAAAGCGTTTTCTAAATTGGCATTTTTTAAAATGAAAGTCATACGTTTTGGCAATTAGTGTAAAACAAAATCAAAGACTGGAATATATCTTGTGTAAAGTCAGAAAACGCTCAATTTAGTAAAAAAAAAAAAAAAAAAGAAAAAAAAACGGACGTGTTATCTGAAAAGAGAGAGAGGGAGATATAGAAAGCACTGAATCAAAGGGTTACCAGAGGTATTGAAAAGGGAAGTTCTTCATTCATACCAAGAAAAGGCAGAAGTATGTGCAGGATGCAGGTGAATGGAGCAGTGTGTGTTAAAGTCTTTGATACACTGCAGATGAGTCTAGTGTGAGTGCATTTCGCGGCTATGTTAAGGAAGGAAATTTCATCTAAGATTCAGTTATAGTGTGAATGTAGCCGCGACCCTTTTATTGCTTGTCTTCGGAACCATCTCCTGTTATGAAAAAACAATTAGTCGAAATAAATATTCATTATTCGTGCAGTGGGGAACCAAAGAACCATATAACATTTTTGAGGAAGTTTCACAACTTCAGAAATCGAAAGAAAAACTTATCTACAAGATATCTCGTCATATGCCAAAGACTAATACCAAAAAAGTGACAAAAACAAAAGCCAAGACAAAATACTTTCTAGTAGTTATCAAAGCGAGATATTAAATTACGCAATGAAGATGGTCTTAACATCGGAGGGAATAAAAACAGGTGGTATCAGGAGGTCTATTTTTTTTTTTTTTTTTTTTTGTGAGGATTACATAACAGATAAAACTTGAATACGTTGATTTGCAAGTTAGCATACGAAGCTTGATTTCTAAACCCTCCAAAATATCGTGGTCCTTGAATATTCATTTACCACGTGATGATGTATTTAAAACAACTATGTAGAATTAGAAAACACTCGCAGCAAATCTTATTTAAAATTCTAGATATAAAATTATTCTAAGATATAAAATTATCATCAGTTGGAGAGAATGATTATATCAGAGATAAGTCTATACTTAAAAGTTTTACAAATTCAATTTTCAATTTACCATCATCTTTGCAAATAGGTTAAGTCTGCTTTGCGTATGATTTCATTATCATATCCGCTTATTAGCTTTGTGTCTTTTTGAGTGCCATTTATTTCAAGAGTTCATGGAATATCAATCTGCGTTACAGAATACGCACAGTCGTCATTGACCTCTGCAGTCTACCTGTCATCCACCTTTCCCTAATTACACGTGGGCGGCAAAAAGATAAGTCTCTTTTCCCCGATTCACTCCCTTTTCTGCGACGAATGTTCAATACGTAACTGGAGGTTTTATGGAGGACTTTGTCGTTAATCATAGTCTTTCTATGAGTGACTCTGGTCTTCAATGATGGGAGTGGTATATTGGCTTCTGCGAAGATAATTAATTTTCTTCAGCGTTCCAAATTTTTACAGCATTCTTTCACATTTGTCGAAACCAGCACAAATGGAATTTTTGGTACCATTTCTTTTTTGTTTTTCCTGTTATGTGTTACGACCTGAGTGGTTATATGACTGCAGCCTTCATTACCTACAGGTCGTCAAAGCTGGAAACGCATCAGTCTGATCACAGAAATATCTCGGCCGCAGTTCCTAACATAAGGTTTTTGGTAATAACACCCTTGACGTGTCAGGAACCTCAGAATTATAATCTTATCAAGGATAATTACTATCTCGTCAGTGGAAATATGAACAATATTTCTGTTGAGAAATTCCTGTTAGTTTCTCAGTTTAAATGCAACTGTTACAGAATATCAGGAAACAGAAAGCCAAGTATTGATTTTAATTTGTTTCGTTTTAAAAAGCTTATGAAGTGACCAGTCTATATATGACATATAACTATAAACTGTTTTCACCTTTGTCAAATGGTCATCGGTATAAATATGTCCTATTCAAAAGAAAAAAGTTAATTTAATCATTCTGATTATTCTAGGAAGTATACGCTTGTCTTGTACGAGGATAATGTAAATGTTATATTATCGTCCTTTTTCTGAATTTTTATTCAGGAAAATTGAATTTATGATTCTTTTAACTTCTTATAACAAGAAATATTCACAAAATCGACCCTTTGGCCATAGTTGCTATATTCTAATTTGCTTATTTCTATATTTCTTAAGAATCCCGAAATATCGTAAAATATCACGGTGATCACCATTTATTTAAATATTCTGGATTATTGGAAAACAATCCCTTCTTCTGATGGCATTTGATTCCTCGCTTGTTTTGATTTTTTTTTTAAACCTTTCCCTTCCGAGGGTTTTTGTAATATGAATTTCCCTCCAATATCCACTATTTCTTCATATTTTCTCTTTATTTCGATGCAGAGGGCTTATGTATTTGTTGAAAATCGATCCCCTTGACGAGGTAGGGGGATTAGGGATCCACTGCAGGGATTGAATGCATTCTTTTGCCATCCATCTCAGCATTGGGTTCTACCAAGCACTGGGAATCTTTCTTTCTTTCTTTTACTCCACCCCAACCCCCTCTGTTAAGCTTTCTTGCTTCATCTTCCTTTATCATTGACGCCATTTGCATGGCACTGAAATATGGAAAAGGCTGCTCTTATAACTTCGATGGGGGTTAGAAGTGGACGGTCTGCCTCTCCACCCGTAAAACTAGAGTACCTGACGTGATCGAGCGAAGCAAAACTTTTATGTCAAACCTTCGCCCCAAAGTGCTGGGTCCGGTAAAGCACTCCGGGTATGGTTTTATATACATTTGGGGATCTCAGAGCAATTATCACTTCAAGTGACGTTCTTTCTCCTTCCCCCCTTGGGGTGGGGACAAAATATTTACATTATTCGTTATATGGGGACCAAACCGAAGCTCCTTACGTCTTCTGGCTTGGCAATGGACGACTCTCAAGAACGATCATTTCAAATGAATAAGGATAGTATTAATACATCAATACCTTACAGAAGACAAAGAACAACTAGATACAGGCTTTACGGGACCTTGACAGACTTTGGCTTCCTCTTTGGAAGGAGAATTGGTCTAGGTTCCTGACCTTAGAAACGGAAAAAAAAAAAATCTGCTTTAAAATGAGAAAAATTACTTATTGTGTAGACAACCAACCTCTGAAACGTCATTCCGAAAAATGAAAAACCAGATGTGGTTACTAAAAACCACAAAAAATCAATCCGAAAATCACATGAGTTGCGTTGGTCGTCGTAAATACCAAAATGTAACAAACTCCGCCCGAGTTTGTGGTCTTTTTATTTCTTTAACTATATATATATATATATTATATATATATATATATATATATATATATATATTATATATATATATATATATATATATATATATATATATATATATATATATATATATATATATATATATATATATATATATATATATATATATATATATTATTAATATATATCTATAATATATATATAGATATATATATATATATATATATATATATATATATATATATATATATATATATACTATATATATATATATAATTAACTTTTTACCTAATCCATTGCTTGAGGTCTTCTGTAGTTCCTCTTCTATCATTCATGAACGCCAGTGAAATTATCTAATACATGATTCCTAATTTAAGGCATGGATGAACTTCTCTGTTGATTTTGCGACTAAATGTTGACCCATCATCATGCTTGCAAAAGCTACCTGCTGCATTTCCAATATAATTCTAAAAAAAATCTTAAATATTTCTTATCACTAGGGGGGTTTGATTTACGCTAATCGTGTTGTTAAAGCTAGACTAATACAACACGTTCGCTGCGTATAAAATGCTCAAGATATTGATTTTTTTTCTTTACAATCAGCCGCCCACGGTGAAAACCAGTATTTAATTTCTTAACCCTATTTTTTACGACTAATCTTAATTTCCCCTTTTTTTATCATTGATTTCCTTCATCAATGGAAATTCACAAATGGAAACTTCATGTAAATACATTAGCCTTCTTCTGGCTTGGAATATCTTCCATAACAACGAAAAAAAAAATGAGGTTTAGGATCAGCCGCTACAGAAAATTTGCGTTTCCCGCCGTTGATAATCAATTGTCAAAAATTTCTTTTGCTTTTTTCTAGTGTCAGTCATTATTTGTAAAAGAAGATAAAAAGCTGTCCTTCGCTAGCAAGTGTCATCGAACGATATATTAGACGCTGGACTTTAATTTACATTAACGGAGGATTCACCAGCAACCCGCCAATCGTCTCTCTCTCTCTCTCTCTCTCTCTCTCTCTCTCTCTCTCTCTCTCTGTGCATCTTGTATAAGGACTTTCCTTTCGTTTTTCATTAGGAAGAATCGCGAGATTAATTCAAGATGCAAATCCTGTTCGGGGTAATAGCGAAAGTGTAACAATCGTCACTGAATCCTAACTTAGAATTGAAGGGAAAAATTATGTAATTAAAATTAGAAATCTCTTTACACTTGTAAGAGTAATTTTCTTTCACATTTCTCATTTATGAAAGTCGTGCGCTTTGGATTCGACCAAAGTTAAAACAGCGGGGTCCAACAATAAATATGAAGGTAATATCTGGTTTGGGGAAACTTTGGATTTTTACTTCGAAAGTCTTTTAGGTTTAAGGGGGCCGGCCCGGAACCTCTATATATGGAGGTATAGGGCGAAAAATGCAAAAGTCATGAAAAAATTCATGGAGCTTCATATGGCAATTGAGAATACGTATACAAAATATTTCGTCAAAATTCCTCTTACTTTCGTAGTTACAGGGTAATTAGTTAACGTAACTCAATAAGCCTAAAACATTGATCCGTACAAGGGAGAATGCAATATTTCTTCTATTATCGTAAATTTTGATAATTATTGTCAAAGAAATTGGGAGAAAATGGCATCTGTAGACATTCCCCGAGTCGAGAAGGAGACTTCAGGCTCAAGCGTACCAAGTCCAGTCCTGACTTAGTGCGATCACAGACGTCAAGTAGTTTACACGTTCCATTTCACGTCTGACATTCGCCTGCTTTCATGTATGTTTCGGCAAGAATTTCATCATGCCAATGAGGAAAAGACAAGGGGAAACATCTCGCTAACATACAGACGAAGAAAAATCGCTCTAGTATTATTACAGAATATCATAATATATGCGTAGTTAGTGAAGAGAGAGGGGAGGGTTGCTTAGTAACGCCCCCCCGTCTTGCTTGACAGCACACATCACACTGTGCCTAAGGCTACGATCTTTGAGCAAAGAGATCTTCATTTATGATAAATAACAAAGTTTTTGGTTTTTTTAATACCAAAATGGAATATGAAATTCATAATAATCATGATTTATTAAATTGTTTCTTTGTAAAAAAAGTGTACGCCTTCGAGTTTCACCTCTTGACATTCTCTTGCAATACGTTTGTTTATCTTTGTTTCGGGCAAGAATTTCATCATGCCAAAGAGTAACATAGGAAAACATCTCGCTAACACACAGAAGAAGAAAATTCGCTGTAATAAGCAGACTTAGTGAAGGGGAGAGAGAGAATTGCATAGGAAGGAGTGCCCCATCTTGCCTCAAGCAGTGCCCCAGGCTGAGATATATGAGCAAAGGGATCATCATTTATGATTAAATTATGATAAATAAAATAGTTTTGGTTTATTAATACACAAAAAACAATATACATTCATAATAATCATTATTATTAATATTGTCTTTATAGAAATACGAAGGAAAACTTTGAACGCCCGTATCTCAAAACTATACTTATTGACCTTCAAAATCTATCTTCTCACTTAGTTTTAAAGCTATAACATTGGAATTTGGTATATAACTCAGAAAGACATTATAGAACAATCAAATAGAGCCCTTTTTTGTTTTTTTCCAATTTTTGTTTGTTTCGTATTTTTTTTATAATTTTTTTTCTCGTGATTTATAGGGTTTATTTTTTGACCATATTGAAAAATTCATATCTAGCAAAAAAATGACTTTTAGAAAAAAAACTCTCCATTCGATTGGAGGTCTACATCAGGTCTATATATGGTAGTAATCCCAGGTCTTAATATTAAATATCAAGGAGGAGATAGAATTTGAAAAATGGTTATTTTCGGGATAAATCGCCCTGGGCGTCACAAAACCGAAGGTCAGAGGCGAAAATCATATGCGGTTTGGAGATGTCCCAAGTCACCTTATTAAGTGGTATGAATATCAAAGTCCTGTCCTTAAAAAAGGGCATTAGCCGGCCGGCCCCCTTAACACACGTAAAGCGAAATGATACTTGCTATCGGAATGGCATCAAAACTTATGCCATATACTGGCATTAGTATTTATAGAGACTAGACTTGATAGCAAATTTCTCTTCTAAGACCTCAATGAGCAAATACACACATGCAAGGCGTGTTTACATAAAAGAAGAATATTCTAAATAAATATCCAATTAACCCTACTATGTAAATTTTTCGCTAGCGTTTAAAGAACGCGTTTGTAACTGAAATAATTGTAAATAATAGCTGTTCGTTTCCTTTTTCGTTATTAGATGAGTATTATAAGTTATCACACTTTTCTCCCTTGACTTTACTAACATTGTACCGTTATCTTGGAAAGAAAGTGCGCAACATAATCATATCCACGCCCATTGTCCACAATAAGCTAATGGGTTTCATTGTAAATCAGGCAAAATGATTCATATCAAGGATTCTATTTATGATAAAATAAAAAAAAGTTCTCAAAGCTCAATATGAAATCTACAAATTATTACTTGGAGCCATTTTAGGTTGTATTATATCTTCTGGTTGCTCATTAATTGAGATTCCTGTTTTGGCAGCTTTTAGTCGATAACTAATATATATAAATCATATATATATATATATATATATATATATATATATATATATATATATATATATATATATATATATATATTACATATATTATATATATATATATATATATATATATATATATATATATATATTATATATATATATATATATATATATATATATATATATATATATATATATATATATATATATATATATATATATATATATATATACATACATGCATACATACATTGCCTGTGTTGGGCGGTGTAAATAACAGTTATTTGTTGTTCCCTTGCGTATGCAACTATTCAGTTTTACGAGCTTGGTACCTATAAATTCTCTGAGATATAATCTACACTGATCGTATAATTTCAAAGCAGTGAAATAAAAACAAATAAAAGTGTGGAGTGCTTCCCGCCCTCGTCTCAACTAAAACGAAAATGTGGTCACACACATTTCCAAACTTTACATACACAATGAAAAATATATGATCGGGGCAATATTACAATGAATGATATGCTGATTAATAGGGTCTTAAACCGAGCAAACCGAACGCGGGAATTAAGAACCGAGAATATGCCATACAATGAAATGAATCTGGTTACGATTTTCGATATCGCTCGTCCACACAAAAAATGGAGAATTATAATCTTTCAGTGAAATGTTGAATGAAAAACTTCTTAGTCAGACTTCCGGACACTGGTCTCCTATTTCAGTAGAAGCAAGGAAAAAACGCTTGAAGGGTAGGAAAGACTCCATACATCAGTCTGTTCATCTATCCAAGCAGACATTAGCGATTTCTTCTCGCAATGTATATACTGAATGGATTCCCAGTTTTTTCATCGTCTTAATTCGTATATACGTACAATTAGGAGCCAGCAAAGGATACTGTTCGAAATTATAGGTTGCTACAGTTATTCCACTCTTATTATTATAGTTTGTTCGAATAGAAGCACAATTTATAATTTTAGAGAATACTTTTCTTTTGCTAAGGTCCATCAACCCTCTGCTCACCCCGGTCCGTTCCTTACCCCACACCACTTATCAGAGAGAGAGAGAGAGAGAGAGAGAGAGTGTTGCTAAGCAAGAATTTTTACCCTTCCCATTCTTTCCACTTTTTATGAAGGCCTCTGGATTGTAAATTTCCCCATCTGCCAATAATGGAAAATGGACCCTACATCATGAAGACAACTCTCGTACAGATTTTCTTTAAAAAAAAAAAAAAAAAAGTGGTTTTATTTTATTTTGATATTATTTTAGGCATACTACTCATATTCAATAATAAAAAAAAAAAAACGCAAGTGAAATGACAAAACCTTGTCTCCGATCACCAGTACATTAGAATCTCCCTTCTATATTGTATGTCAATTTTTTATGTGACGTCACGTGTTGTTCTTCTGGACTAAATAAAACTAAATTATTTTTGTCTGAGGTTTGACCCGATCATGACTTCAACGGATTTTCTTCCTAACTTTGTGTTTTAATTATTTCTGGATTTTATGCTATCTCTACCCTGTTGATCTCATAGTATATGCCAAGTTATTACAATGAAGCCACATAAGGCACTGTGTGAGGAGTTAGGAACTCAAAGGTTTGATGACGGTTACTATCTCATGCTATCCGACTCAAGGATATGGCTAGATCTGAATAATTCCCAATTTCTCGAGCTAATAATAATCTGCTTTCTTCAAAAAGTACAATGACAACATATATGGAAGAAGCTCGTTTGTAATATACGTGTAATTTTAGCAAAGAAAAATTATGCAAAATGTGGCTACGCTTCGCTACCAAAATACGGGAACAGTATAAAGCTTATTTCAGCACATAATAAAAGAATCATTAATACGAAAATAACTATTTTATGTAGGCCACCTTTTCAAAATAATAAATTTTTAGGAAGGAATAAAAATGCATAATTAAATATATTTCTGCCCAGCACACACTAATCCATAGAACAAAGTACGGATTGACACCATTTTAATCAAAATTTGAATACGTAACTCTCCATTCCCGCCAGTCCTTAACATGGATAATTCGTATTCTTCTTACGATGAGTAAACCAGAAGTCTGGTTAAATTACCAATGCTAGAGAGGGGCGACCTGCCCTTTTCAATTAATTTCCTAAACCGTTCCAGCTCAGAGAGAGAGAGAGAGAGAGAGATGAGAGAGAGAAGAGAGAGAGAGAGCGAGAGAGAGTAGAGAGTGTGTATAGAGGCAGGGGGCCGAGTGTGAAAAACTCATTACTAAAGTCATCAATTCTTGTTGTTAATATACTAATATGAGGACACAATTATTCCCAGAGGTATCAAATGGCACTTTGTCTGGGGAATAACTGAACTGACTCAAATGAGAATACTGATTTATAGCTTGCAAAATATTCTGAAAGCAATGGGGTGATGTCTTTTTCTTTGAGCTTTTCTGTAAACGAAATATCAAATACTGCAATTAAACATTATTTCCTTAAATTGAAAAAAATTGTGCACCGAGATATGGCGATCGAACACATTCCTTTTTCTGAAAAAAAAAAAAAAAAAAAAAAATCGAGTCACCTTGCTACTACAGCTTCTCTCTCTCTCTCTCTCTCTCTCTCTCTCTCTCTCTCTCTCTCAACAGTAGAGCGTTACAGTTGATTAAAATGCGAGGCTTAAGCTCCCCCTTATATTAAGATTTTAAGTAAAAATCATTATATTTTTAAAAAAATCACGATGTATATATATATATATATATATATATCTATATATATATATATATATATATATATATATATATATATTATTAAACTGATTAACCACAAAATGAAGAACTTTTAAATTACCGGCGCGTTTTTATTGTAAACAGCTAAAATGTTATTGAAATTAATAAGTATGCTTATTCACCTTTTTTTTCTTTTGTTAGTAATCTATGATAGGTAATTACACTTCATTTTATAAATTCATAATTGAAAATCACTCACTTGTTTGAAGATATATTTCAGCCTAAAACGCATTGTTAACCTCTGAAACTTAAAGGTGAAGGCAAGTCTACAGCAAAATCTGTCTTGAATAAAAAAATATAAAAAAAAAACCAAGCACGATAGAGCGGAAAGAGACATATCATTGCAGGTTGAAAAGATTTATGTCGACCCCAACACGATCCTCCTGCATTCGAATCCCACCGAGGGACAGCGTCTCTTTATTTGTCGCTGGGGAGTTAAAGGATACCAAGAAGTTGAGAGGTAAATACGACTGTTACATATGCCAGTACTCACAGAAACTATCTATCTATCTATATACATATACATGTAGGATCTACTGGTCACTTTTTTACTACCAGATACATATGCAACTGTTATAGACACAATGCCCTCTTAATTTCTCGAATTATTTGCTCTTTTTTGGATACGCTTGTCCCTGCAAAGTCTAAAGATCCAAGTTCAAAGAACTATGAAGAAATTGTGATGTCAGGCATCGTGAAACGAACCCAGGTCCCATAATCACAAAGAGGTCACGTTGCCGACCTGACCACGTACCGGACATCACAATTTCTTCATATCTCTTTGAACTTGGATCTTCAGGCTTTGTAGTGACAAGTGTATCCAAAGAAGAGCAAAGAATCCGAGAAGCGATGAACCCAAACAGTAATTGTGTATAAACAGTAAGAGGTATACACTTTATATACTTGTTAACACCATGTTAAAAGCCATTTTTAAAAAGACAACTTTAAAAACACTTAAAAGATATTAAAGAACACATTTAAAAATTCTAAAAATAAAAAAAATTAAAAAAAGACACCTACCAACACACCAGTAGTGTAATGCAAAACTGACAGAGAAAGCCATCGCAGCGGGGGAGAGAGGGGGGAGCATAAACAATTACAGCAGGTACTTAAGCGATGAGACCTGGGGAGAGGTTGATTGTTGATTAAGGGTATTGTCAGTTAATTTGATCATAATAGATTCAAGTATGGCTAACTCTTCCACATATTGGGGTTCCCCCCACAAATCTAAAACCCTTAGCATCTATATGTGTCCTAAAACTTTTGCAGCGATTTCTTATATTGGACTGTTCGGGATTAGATAGTCGACAGCCAGTTCTAAATCTAACTCCTTAATGAGAGGAGATTCGGACTTTTAGCAGCCTCCCGGTAAAACCGATGTAAGTGCCAAGGACAATTTTTTATAAATAACACCAGAAGTAAATAGGGGATAATCCTGTCCTTGACATGCAAGAGATCCAATGGTTCATGGGTTTATTGGGATTAACTTAAGATTAAGAGTGGGTACTTGTTTGTTGAATAGCCCGATACATTTTTCCGAAATCTTTTGTCATGTAAGAACACTATGGACTAAGGTGGGGGGTTAAGTTTCAAATTAAGTAATTTGTTGAGAGCTCTATGGAAAATCGCTGGTGGGTAGTAATTATTCTTAAAATAATCATTGAGGATAATCACTTCATCATGAAACAAGGACCAAATTGAAGTCATGTTAATGGCTCAATGAAGGAGAGTGGACTAGGAATTCATTTTAGAATTGTAAAAACACGAACTATACAAATTCGTGCCAAGACCAGTAAAAGTGTTCTTCCCATAAATACCTGCATGGAAACCAATTTCATCCTTAGTTACCTTGACATCAAGGAAGGGGAGAAAATTATGGGTTTCAATCTCAATGGTAGATTTAATGTCCTGGTGTTGTGGATTTAAATGTTCCAAAAACGATTCAGCATGGTGGTCATATCTAAAATGGGCTAAAGTATCATCAATGTAACGTCTATAAAAGAGTGGACGAAAATCATCACATGAATCTGTAGCTTGCTTGCTCCTGGGAGTTCATGAAAATGTTGGCAAAGGTTGGTCCCAAAGGACTTACCATTGCCATCCCCTCTGTCTGTATAAAAACAGTATCATTAAAAATGAAGACCATGTCCATCACAGTCAATTCTAGAAGTGACTAAGTGAGCCTTACTAAATTGATTAAAATAGGAATTACAATATGATATAACTTCATCAAAATTATGTCTAAACTCTCAGCTACAGGAACATTTGTGAACAGTGATTCTACATGAAAGCTAACAATTAAAAAATTTGGAACCATGAAAAAATTTGGGTATTGCTTAATGACTGTCTTTGAAGGTGGTCATATTGCTGGTATGAGGCTGAAGCTATTGGACAAGGAACTTGGCTATTTTATAGCTGGAAGTATTAATGGAGCGAGGAATGGGGTCTAAGGGGAATTTCATCCTTATGTATTTGGGGCAGCCCATAAATAACTCCGTATGTAGATCCAGTCATCAAGAGGTCCTGATAAGTATTGTCCTCTATTACGTTGTTTGTTTTTTTAAGTGTTATAACGAATATGTTAATTTTGTCTTAGAATTAGTATTGTTGTAAAGGTCCAGTTTTGAGTGGTCAAATAAGATGTTAATTTTCTGTACATAGCTGGACCTATCAAGAATTAATGTGCCTTGGCCATTGTCTGGACAAATGGTTATTATATTTTTGTCTTTCGCTGGGTTTCTAAGAATATTGTGGTCGTTTTTTGTAAAGTTATTCCCTTTGCACACGATGGTCTCAATAGACATCTAGGTATTACGAGAACATTTTAAAAGCTTCAAACTCACATTTTGGCAAAGAATGAGAAAGTCCATAAAATTCTGTCACATTTGCCAGTTGAAGGGAAACCCAACCAACCTATTCCTCCTGTTCCCCTCATCCCTATCCTTGTCTTAGAAGAGCCCTTTGAGAAAGTTCTAATAGATTGTGTTGGTCCTCATCCTCCCACCTGTCAAGGCAATAAATACATCTTTACTATCATGTGCACCTCTACCAGATTCTCAGTAGCTTTCCCCTTTAAGAATATTTCTGCTGAAAACCTAGTTACTGACTTCATATATTCTCACATTATGGTATTCTTAAGGTTTTACAATCTGACCAAGGAACTAATTTCATTTCTGATCTTTTCAAAACTGTATTCAAAGATCTAAAAGTATTTGCTGCAAACTCGTCTGTATACCACCCCAAGTCTCAAGAAGCTATAGAAAGATTCCATCCGACACTTAAATCCATGTTTAAAACGATTATTGTTTAGGACGTTCACATGATTGGTATGAAGGACTTAATTTCTTACTGTTTGCTATTGGGAATGTAAACGAATATTTGGGATTTTGTCCTTTTGAGTTGATCTATGGTCGAGAGATCAGGTGTTCCCCTAAAAGTCGCAAAAGATTGTTGTCTAACGGATTGATCATAGTTAAAATCCTCCAAAGTAATTGTACAGACATATATGAACACTGGAAGATAAGTTACCTAAAGTAAGGCAGATAGCTAAAAATATTTCACTAAGAGCCAAAAATCCAAAAAAAGTCCACTTTGATAAATCAGCAAAAGTGTTAGTATTTTTCCCAATACCTGTCACCTCTCTCCAAAAATAAATAGAAGGTCCTTTATACAGTAATTAAGAAATTAGAATCTAATACTCCTTTGATTTTTACTCCAGATAAAAGAAAAAAAAGACCCAGAAATTTCACAAAAATCTGCTTAAAGAATACATAAAGACAACATCAGACGAGGCTGGTTCAAATAACCAACAACTTGATGTACTGAATGAGTCAGTCCTAACCCTACTACGGCCAAACAGCACAATATTAGAAAAATCTTGAGGGGGTCACTACCACATTTATCACCCTGTCAGAGAAGTGACTTAACCTAATCAAACAATTTCCCAATGTGTCAAGTGATGCTATAAGGATATGTAAAATGATAGAACATAACATATCGTCTAAAACCAGATTCTCTTCATATTAAACAGTCACTTTATTGTCTAAATCCAGAGAAGAGGAAAGTCATGAGAGATGAAGTCAACTTCCTGCTGGAGAATAGCCTAGCAAAGCACAGCTGTAGTCCATGGGCATCACCATGTCTTCTCGCTCCAAAGATGGGAAGACACTTGAGACTCAGCAGAGACTACAGGAACCTTAATGCTTTAACTATCCCTGATTCTTACCCCCTACCTTTAATAGAAACTTAGACTCTTTTGGCCACGCTAAATTTGAATAGACTTGCAGAGAGGCTATCATCAGATTCCACTTACTGAAAATTCTAAAAAAGATATCAGCTTTTGTCACTCCTGATGACCTATTTCATTACACTTGCATGCCTTTTGAGCTAAATTCAGTGCCAGCAACATTCCAAAGACTCATGAATTTTATTATTAGAGAAAGATCTAGAAGGGACATGTGTTTATCTAAGAGGATGATATTTGAATAATTTCAGACACTTGGAGTATGCATCTAGAACATCTATCCAGTCTTCTGCAATGGCTGGTGGTAAATGGATTTACCATCAATCTATCTAAATCAAATTTCAGCCTGGGCACTGTGACTTACCTCGGACATGTGGTGGGTCAACATCAAATTTGGCCAAAGGAAGCAATTGTAGAAGCCATTCTCAGTTTCCCTCACCCTACAACTAGAAGGGAACTACAAACGCTTCCTGGGAATGTGTGGCCTTCTACTGGTGTTTCTGTCCTAACTTCACTGCAGTAGCATCTCCTCTTACGGCACTTGCTAGCTCCAAGAAACCTTTTGAATGGACAGAGAGATGTGAAAGGGACTTCCAACAACTTAAGGCTTTTCTCTCTCGTAGACCCACTCTCTATACATCTAACATGGACAAGCCGTTCCTACTTTACATCGATACCAGTGATCAAGGAGTAGGTGCAGTACTAATGCAGCGACATGACAACTTAGCAACCCTCCATCCTGTATGATACCATTCAGCCAAGTTGAAGACCAGAAAACAGACAGTGTTATTGAAAAAGGATATCTCACCCTGATATTGGCCCTGCAGAAGTTCGCCTGCTGTATTAAAGACCAAAGGAATACTCTTGAAGTATTCACTGACCACAATCCCCTCCAGTTCCCTCATAAAATGAAAAATCATAACCAACGACTCATGGGATAGTCCCTAGTGCTTCAGCCTTATCAGCTGACCATCCACCATGTGAAAGGAACTAAGAACATCATCACTGATGCCTTGTCAAGAGCACCAACAACTTAAGACGACTTGACGGATCACTCCTGACCTCTTCAGCCAGCTTATGATTTGACAAACATACTATCCTCTGATGTACTGATCTTTGACCTGTTAACTATCAGTACATTAGTTAATACCAATAGTTGAGGCCTCATGCCATTCATTTCGACATGCAATTGGCTTAGGGCATAGCCTGGGATGTCAGGGGTTGGGATGTAAAGTGAATGAGGCAAATGAATTAGAGTTGTTCATTATGATTCCTTTTATTGCAAGTAATCTAATCTAAACGATTATCTAACAGCATTAACATATGCTTTACATATCAAGTAAGTGTGTAAACGTTGCGGAGCAACATTCATTTGTGCTGTCTGTCCTGCTGCCTCGCCATGGACTTGTTGAACCAGCTATCATGACTAGGTCTATGTCTACGACTGGCTCTAATGAATACTTTAGATGAAGAAGGAGAGATTTTCAAAAATACATTTGAAATCTTTGAGAGATGCAATGAATAAGCCAGTCTAGCTTTGATGGTGGGAAGATTCACTTAGGCTTACTTTTCCTTTTCCTTTTTTTTTTTCATCGGTGTCCAATGAATACCACTGATAGAGAGGGAGGATTCAATGATGCACGTATTTTCTTTTTTTCTTCAAAATCGAAATGATACATTTGATAGGGAGGTACTTTATTCCCATCGGCCTAACTGCTCCATCCTCCTTCTATACAGCAATCCCCCCACCTCCCTTCTTATCCCAGGCTACTGAGACCCCCATGCTACTGACCTCCATCGCATGAAGCAGCGCTATGATAACAGTTATTCTAAAATTCCTTTCACTGACAAAAGAACCTTAAAATACATATGTTAATAGAACATTTTCCGCTGGAAATTACTACTTTTTTCATTCTCCAAAATATTCGCATAAAGTCGTGTTACTCACTATCTCTCATATATATATATATATATATATATATATATATATATATATATATATATATATATATATATATATATGTATACACATGTATATGTATATATATACATACATAATATATATATATATATATATAGATATATATATATATATATAGGATATATACATATACATGTATATACCATATATATATATATATATATATAAATAGATTATATATATATATATATATATATATATCAATATAACATATATATATATATATATATATAATATATATATATATATATATATATATATATATATATATATATATATACTAGTTGAGTATACAAGAAAACTGTCAGAGGAATTTGTTTCTGGATTAGAAATCAATTTCTCTACATAATGTGGTTCGGATCCCACAATAAGCTGTAAGGTCCCATTGCTAGGCCACTAATTGGTTTGTAGCTTCGTAAAATATCGAATACTTCGGCAAGCCCTAGGAGAGCTTTTAGTCAGATATACTTAACTTACGGAAGAAAACTGAATGACATTCTACTTTTAGGGGGAGAGAAAAGGAAAAAAGGGGGGGGGTGGGGGGTGGGGGGAAGGAAGTGGGAAGGGGGAGGTATGAATGAGAAGGGAGAGGTGGAGGGGTTTGTGATGATGGTGCAACTGACAGTTCATCTTTTCATGTGAATGTTCACCCTTCAAACAGTCTTGGGTAAAGTGACAGGTATCACTTTTGTGCCTGTCCCTCTCATCCATTTTAACCAGGAATTATTATTATGAATGCCGTTTTTATCCAGAAA
>NC_087203.1:19520675-19525675 GCF_015104395.2 Macrobrachium nipponense
TAAATAAAATTCTGATAAAAAGAATTGCTAATTAATTTATCACATTACAGCATAACTTAAGAAAAGAAAAAGAAACAAGAATATACTAAGACAGCACAGCTGTCAAATATATTAATGAGAAGATCATCTTCTTTGATAAGAGATAACGTTATTAATTTATATGCTTTTCCTCAACAGTTTTGCCATGCTATAATTACCAGCTACGTCACTACAATATGATCAAAAACAATTCCTAATTTCCACTAGACTGGGATACTCACCAGCAAATGCCTAACGGTCAGCGGAACTAAGCAATCGTCACAGAAGGGCTCATTCCCCTCATCCATCAGATAGCCCAGAGTTAAACGCGTATGGCCAATACGTAATCTACACAAAGTTTATGCTGCTAATTTGGCTAGCTGGTCTGCCTCTTCATTTGCCGATATGTTCACATGGGCAAGAAGCCTACAAAATGAAACAATGCCTCCTCTATACTGGTGCAAGAAGATCCACTGCAAGATCTTCAATACTACGGGATGATCAGTATTGAAGACTTCGAGGGACTGTAAGGCACTTTTAGTCACAAAATATTATGTAGGTACACACTGGGAGTGTTGCAATATGTTCCAGTGCTACTAGGATGCCATACAGTTCAGCTATAAAGTTTGAGGCAACTGAAGGAAGCGCACCTCTTCGGTTAAAAGATTCACTAAAACTCCATATCCAACTCCAGCATTGGATTTGGAGCCATCAGTAAATATAAAACTTGTATCTATATGCTTTCATGCATGGTCTAAAAATATTGCCCTCATTTCCTCATCAGATTTATCCCTCTTTGCTTCATTGAAGTACCTGCAGAATTTCACATCAGGTAACCTCCAGACAGGAATACTGGGATACACAAAAGGAATCATGGGAAATTTTTTAATATTTGTATTCCCTAAAATACTTTTAATTCTATAGCTAAAAGGAGTGGGATACCTTGGATGACTTTCGTAAAAACCTTTAAAAATATTTCTATTTGTCACAGCGAATGTTAGAGATTTGGGGAGTCTTTGCATTCTAAACCAGTTCCGAAGTAATGATGACTGGCGACAGAGTTCAAGGGGCACCTCTCCTTCATCAACTAGCAAACTAGATATAGGTGCCGAACGGAAAGCTCCGGTGGGCTATAACGAATACCTGAATGAATGCACGTTGGAATCTAAACTTTTTACGCTAGATGAGGAAGCTGAAGAATATTCTTCATAACTGTATGACAGCTTTGATAAGATTAAGGATTTATGAAGCTTTAGTAAAAGATTTCTATCAGCTCCCCAACTGGTGTGTGAAAGCACCTTCAAGATGTGTAGAGCTTCTAGGCACTTTGCTTTTATATGTTTGATATGGGAGACCCAAGTCAATCTACTGTCAAAAACTAGGCCTAAGAAGTGCGCTTGCTCTACACATGGGATTCTACGGCCTTACAAATAAGAGGTCTGGATCAGGATGCACTCCCCTGACCCGACAGAAGTGGACAGCAGTAGTCTTACTTACAGAGATTTTAAAACCCTGTTTCTCAGCCCAACCTACCATTTTATTTTTTTGTTAATGGTAACTTTCTTTCGGCTACAGTCATCTGGGTGGCAGCAAAGGATATTGACAAGTCATCCACAAGCAGTGTCTTTAAGACCTCTCTTGGAATAACAGCTGCAACACTGTTTATTGCCAGAGCAAAAGTGTTACACTGAGGACACTGCCCCTGGGGAACATCTTATCGGCACCTTTTCACTGATAAAGTACTGCCAACTTTAACTTTAAAATAACTACGATGTAAAATGGATTTCACAAATAAAGGTAATTTGCCTCGTAAACCACTATTATGCATAGTCTTGAGAATCCCATGTCTCCAAGCAGTGTCATATGCCTTTTCTACATAAAAAAAACACTGTCACATGGCATTGTTTAGAGGCAAATGCTTCACAGACAGA
Source organism: Macrobrachium nipponense (assembly GCF_015104395.2). NCBI lineage: Eukaryota > Metazoa > Arthropoda > Malacostraca > Decapoda > Palaemonidae > Macrobrachium > Macrobrachium nipponense. The sequence continues at coordinate 19,522,625 of NC_087203.1, forward strand.
GGCTTCAAGGTATAGTGTTGAGTGCAATTTTCGAAAACCACACTGCACTGAGGTGGTGTTAGAATATATATTGTTGTGTTCTAAATACCACATCAGCCTTATATTTACCATTTTTTCATCAATTTACATAAACAGCAAGTTAAAGCAATGGGGCGGTAAATTGCTGCACAGAGAGGATCTTTTCCAGGTTTAAGGAATGGTAACATGGTAGCTAATTCCCATATGCTAGGGTAGCTGTTTTCATCCCATATTCTATTGATAATACTGATTATAAAAAGTTTGTTTTTCTTGAAATGTGTTTAAACATTTCGTAAGGAATCTCATCTCGACCAGGGCCAGCGTTCTTGCTTCTAGCTAAAGCAGAGTCAAATTCCCTTTCAGGAAAAGGCATATAATATGTTCAGCTTTGTTTCATGAATGTCAATACCTGTTGTTCTTGCTTTCATCATTCTGAAATAAAGTCCTGGGAAACTATCAGATTTTTCAGAGGCCCGAACAAAGTGTTCAGAAAATATATTACTAACTTTTGTGGCAACCTTTAAGTACTGGAGGAGGATTGGGTGTAAATTTACACTGAATTTTTCTTATTTTCTTCCAAATGCTACAGACTGGTATTCTGCTGTTAGAGGATACATATCCGGCCCATGCTTGTCTTCTGGCAGCTTTCATAGCTTTTTGAAATCGTGTCCTACACTGCTTGTAAATTATGACATTGTCCAAGGTGCGATGTCTATGGCACCTGGTCAATGATGACCTTGTAGTTCGGAGTAACAGCCTTAAGTCTTCTGACCAACAGGGAACTGGCCTTCTCCTGAAGAGGTCTTTAGTTCGAGGAATCGAGTGTAGGCCTGCAGTATGGAATGTTCCACTGAGTAGATCAATGGCATCATCTATACTTAAGAAATCTTTACCATCCCCTTCCAACTCATTCAAATCTTTGAATTTTCTCCAATTTGATTTCTATAGGCACCATCATGGTGATCTTGGGATAGATGGACCATCATTGGTGCTGATTATAATTGGAGAATGGTCACTGGTATGCCAATCATCACTTGTTCTCCAATTCAAATCAACACTGCAATTGGAGCTACATATTGAAAGGTCGATGCAGGAGACAGTGCCTGTCTGAATGTGATAATGGGTGGGTTCTCCAGTACTAAGAAGGCCTATATCTCCATTTTCTATTATAGATACCATCATATTCCCTTTTTGGTTTGATGTTACATCTCCCACCATGGATGTCTGCTATTGAAGTCACCAAGAAGAAATGGCTCTGGTATTTGCCACATTAAGTATATTAAGTCCTCTTGGGAGACATGACTATTGGGTGGAATGTAAAGGGAACATATAGTATATTGCCTTCTTAAATTAATTCGCACAGCCACAACTTGAAGTGGAGCATTTAGTTTTACTTAGTAATGTGGAGTATCTCGACGGATGTAGATGAGGGATCCACTGTGATTTCCCACTTCTAAATCAAATTTGGTTTTGTATATTCACCTAGCATGGTCTGCAAGCATATCCCTATAGAAGAATGCTCATAGAGCAAAAGCTTAACTTCCTCATATTTTGCTCGCAGTCCCTGACAGTTCCACTGAATAATGGAAGTGAATTTATTTATGTGTAGGACCAACATTATGGTTCCTTTTCACAAGACTGGGAGAGCTTTTTTTTTTCTACTAGGAGATGGCATTTTATGAAGCTGTTTTGTTGGCTTCTTAGGGGCAATTGTCACCATGAAGGTTTTTTTTTTTTATTTTCTTCACTCTCCATCATATCGAGAGGGAGAGAAGCAGCTGTCTGCCACAAATTTCATGATTTCCCTGTGTACTTGAAATATGTCTATATTGTCACCTTCAAGCTTCAAATTCAGCTATTTATTGAAAGAATTGGGTACAAAGACCCCAGGAACTATTTCATACTTTTGTATTTTTCTTCATTGCAAATGGCTCCAGTGTGACAATACTGGAACCAGATGCTTTTTGTTGAGAATTCCTGGCTGTATTCCTTCTGCATAGCTTTGGGTCGTTAACTGTGTCCAGCTGTCATTTGGACCAATATCAGGAAAGTGTCGAGTTATAGCAAGTCGGATACGTAGTACAAATAGAGGACGAAAAAGGTGATGCAACTTTCAACTTTATTTCCAGCCAATGTTTCAAAGCATGGCTTCATCATCAGGGCAAAAGTACAAAAGTAACAATTAAAATGAATACATGAGACTCAGTAAAATTATTCATGCTAAAATATACATATTTGAATCGCAACATGAAAGTTGAAACCAACCTAATGCCTTAAAGCTCTCAGTTCATCCTCACATCAGGAACTAGGGCTGGAGGACATCCTCTGGTTGTGTGTGGAAACCTCACCCATACAGGACTCCAACACCCCGAGTGGAGCAAGCACTCCACACAGCCAATTGCACAAGGGTACTTTAAGGTAAACCCCCAATGTGCCCAGAGCATACAGGCCTAGGTTCAACTCCAGCTAGAACTGGGCTTGATCAAAATCGTAGTCACTGGGCCACCCCAGTGGTGTTAGTTCCTAAGGAAGGTGGCGTGGGATTGGCTGTGCATCCACTTCCGGAAACTGAATGCAGTGACAGAGCCAAAACCATACCTGCTGCCATGCATTGAACGCTAGTCCCGAGATTATGAAACCAACACACTACCAACTGTACTAGCCAGAAAAATAATATAATATACTATATATATATATATATATATATATATATATATATATATATATATATTATATATATATATATATATATATATATATATATATATATATATATATATATATATATATATATATATATATATATATATATATATAGTGAGAGTTGCTGATTTCCATATAGTTTGCAAGTGAAGCCTGAGGGTGAGTTACAAGGTTGCACGAGAGGAGGGAGAACCTTCCCTTCGAGCTCAACGAAACAATGACTAGATAGTACCAAAAAAGAAGCTCAAATGATGCCACTCTTGCCGAGAGAAAAATAATCAATAGAAGTACACAAGGGACATTGACAAACATTTTGGGTAATAATGAAGC
>NC_087203.1:19538175-19556623 GCF_015104395.2 Macrobrachium nipponense
AGAAAAACTTAAACTTTAATCAGTACTTTACACCAATCAAGCAGAGAAAGAGATCAGTCAATAATATTAAGAAAAAGAAGTTTATGGTTATCACCAAGGATGAAATACCCCCAAGAATATATATAAGAATTGATGCTGAAACAGTTAAACAAACCAAGTTTTAATTATTTAGGATGCACTGTCACAAGTAATGGAAAATGCGAAAAAGATATCTAGAAGAGAATACCCATGGAAAAAGATGCATTTGGTAAGATCAAAGAAACTTAGTCACCTACTAGAAAAGTATCTATGAATCGAAGGAGGGGGTTTGTGAAATGTTTTGTTTGGTTTTTTTGTTGTAAGACTGAAACTTGGACCTTGAGGAAGGCAGACGAGGAGAGGTTACAGGCTGCAGAATGTGGTTTTGGAGAAGGATGTTTAAAAAGGTTAAAAATTTCATGGACAGAAGGAAAAGTAATGAGGAAGTATTAGAGAGAGTACGCCCTTAGGCGTTGAAAGAGAGCTTTTGGCCTCAGTGAGAGGTAGACAAATGCGGTTTGTGAGTCACATTGTGAGAAGTAAAGCATCTCTCTCTCTCTCTCTCTCTCTGGTAAAATCAATGGGAGGAGACCGAGAGGAAGACTTAGACAAAAATATATGGGATTGGATTGGTGAGAATGACTGGAGCAGGAATGTCCTGCAGCTCAGTTGCTGCAGAGAGCAGGAAAGAGAGAGGGATGGTAAGCAATGACTTCCGACTTCCTTGGGGATATGGCAGCTGGATGATGATGACGATGATGATGATAAATAACTTGAACGCAAAGCGTTTTTTGACTGCCATAGAAGTGAATCATTATCTAACCTTAATTATTTCAGAGCCACCGTCTAAGGAACAACTTGTACAGGAAACCAAAACATTTTTGACTAAAATAGACTCCCATTGTTTTATAGTCATTGAAACGATGAGTATTCTGGTATTTGTGGGGCTTACAATTAAACAGTTACTACGAATTATTTGTATTATCATAACTATGACAAGCATCCAGGGATTCAAGATTTTATACATCAGAAAAAATGGGAAAAAAAAATATAACTTGAAACCGGGATTTGGAACAACGTAATTAAAATGTAAGAGCATTGGTATCAAAATGTTTAGTGATTCATCTTCAACTACAGTCATGTTCAGAATCCTAATAACTAAGTAGAGCTATCTATCATATTTCACATAAATTCTGACTTTAATCAGTCTTATATTTATAAAGCTAGATTTGAAAACTAGAAAATCTACTAATATAAGGATCTATCGGTTTAAGAAATAATAGCTTTAATCAAAGATGCCATGTGTACTTTTTCTCTTTTTTTTCTTCTTTTTTATCGATGAAATTATATTTTTCAGAATATGATGTGCTTTTACCAGCTCTTCAATGAACACGTTCATTATCAGACATTCAAAATTACTTCTTGATGCTGTATGTTGAATATCATCCATCAAAATTAATTGTATTCACTCGTCAAAATACACTTCATTCATTCATAACTTAGTAAACGATTCGTTATAAATCAATGTGAATACAATTGAAATCTCCATATGTAGGTATAAAGAATAGAACTAATGTGCGCGAAGAGTATGATGGGCACCAAAAGTGGTAAATTCCGGACCAACTTTAAATCGACAGCAGCAAAATGTGATGTTCCGAAATGTCCCCGAAGGTATAATTCACTGGAATAGTTTCATAAAAAGGAACACACACACACACACACACACTATATGAAAAACTTGATCACGAAATATATAAGACGTGATGCTATGTTTAATTAAAGGTAATGCCATGGAAGAAATGAAAGAAGAGAACTGCCGAGATTCTTTCTTTCGGTCTTAACGAGCTTTACTTAAGGCAAGTCTTGCCTAAGTAAAGGGTCGTGTAGACCAAAGGATCTCGGCAGTTCTCGTCTTTTCATTTTCCTTCGTGACATTACCTTTATATATATATATATATATATATATATATATATATATATATATATATATATATATATATATATATAATATATATATATATATATGTGTGTGTGTGTGTGTGTGTGTGTGTGTGTGTGTGTGTGTTTGCGTGTACTATATTACTGTGATTTCTAATGCTCTCAAGGCAACTCACCTTTCAAGAATAAAATAAATTCATAATAACTAAATTCTATAACTTTCGGTTAATTAAATTAATTGGCTGACACGCTTGATAATAGGTGGTGAGAAAATTGGCTCTCCGCTCTCGTTCTGATCCCCTGGATTTGCTTTTTATCTTCTCTTGGGCTTGTGACTGCATAGGCTTCACTTTACAGATTACTGCCAAAACTTCGGAGGAGGCGCTTGGCCAGCTGAATGACCCCGACGCCGATTCAAGGCGGCCACACCTTATGACTAGCCAAACCTCACTGAAAGGAGGAAGTCAGCCGCATCTGACTGACTTGAGCAGGAGAGCAGCCGCTTCCAACAGCTATTCATCGGTCAGCCTTCGCCCATAGAGAAAGCGAAAATCGGATAACATCAGGTATTCACTTGTGTGCTGCAGCAGGACCCCAGTGTGACATCAGCCTTATTTCCAATTGTCTTCCGATTTTGTGTTGTAAATACATAATTTAATTGTGTGTGAAAAGCCATAAACACGGCTTTTTGAAAGCGTAGTCGCTGTTTCGTCCTCAAAAGCCATGAAACTTTAGTTATCCTAAGAGTTTATCTCTAAAACCCTCTGAAATAAGACGTTCAGCTTTATTCCTTTAACTTTGTTTCATGGTTGTAGGTGACCTTTAACTTTGTTTCATGGTTGTAGGTGAAGAGTGAGATCACTCGCATCCTTGCACCAAATTCATCCTCCTAATCTATAATAATCATGAAAATAGCCATCTTGCATTGGATCTCGCGGCTTGCATTGCCTATGCATGAAACATTCAGCGAACTAACTTTGCAAGCTGAATTTGCAAATGAAAAACGAACAATTTTAGTGTTAATTTAATTTACTGTAACCGTGATTTGTGACTGGAAATTCTTGAAATCTTAACCCAAGCGTAACAAGTTAACATATCCTATCAATGAGAGAGAGAGAGAGAGAGAGAGAGAGAGAGAGAGAGAGAGAGAGAGTTGCCATTCAAAATACGTCTTAATTTGTTAGGAACTTAGCCAGGAAGTGAAGTCTTAGAAGTGTTACAATTAATAGTACTATTAGCACAGTTGAAACAGAAGTTGCCTGATAACATAAGTGTATTAAAGAATGCATTCCTACTCTCAATAAATAATAGTTTAAAGCCAGTAAAAGATTCCATCGTCGGCCTAATGGAGTTGATGGCTGGAGATCAATTAAGGAAACTCTGCCTGATAAATTGGTCTAACAAAACTATCACTTAACAAGTGGGGACAAGTTTTGGGACTAGGTAGTGAAATACAAAGATGAACACGGCGCAAATCCATTCCATGAGCTGGCAGAATTTACCCCTAAGATATTAATAGTTCCGCACTCCAATGCCGAAACTGAACGGGTATTCAGCCAACTGAATATGACAATCGAAACTACAAAACAAAATGAGTAAAGAGACTGTAAATGCTCTCCCTCACATAAAGTATGGACTGAAACGCCATAGAAAGTGCTGCAGCAGCTACACGTATCCTCCCGAAGTTCTCCGTAAGATAGGTCATACTGAATCTTACAAAAACCGGTAAGGTAAAAGTAAAATACAAGCTTTTACAGATGATCCGGTCCAATCATGTTCCTATGAAGCTGAAGAACTTGAGGATGATGTACAGATATCCATTAGGGATTCCAGTGACAGAGACCAAGAATGAGGTAATCATACGAGACGAATCTTCTTCAATACTGCAAAGTAATCAATTTTTTTTTACTGTTCATATTAGTTGTATTTCATTGTGGACATAAACATGATCTTTTCTTCATTTTGGCCTAACTAGGATTAGAACAAAATTATGTCTTGATTTTTTGTTAAATTAAATTTAAAATTAATATTTAGCATAATAATAATTGTATTATTTTGTAATGTTTATTTCTAAGGAATTTTGTGTGGTTTTATTTGTAATCCTAAATCTATTTAGCTATCATTTCCTTTTTTAAAGAATTTATTCTCTTTTTTTCTTAAATCATTAACATTTGAAAAATTTATCAAGTGTTTTTTTACTACTGATTTGAGTGTCAACCAGAAATCTGTTTCTTTGGCTTAAGTTTTTTTTTTAAATTACCTTCTCATAAAAGTGAACTAAATGAATTTAGAGAACTGGAGGATCTCTAGAGTACTAAAGAAAATATGGAATAAATCCTAGAGGATCAGTGCTATAGATTGTGGAGTATAGGTACTGAAATGAGTTGGGAATACTGGTTCCAAGTATATGGCAAGCAATCAGTCGCTGCTGACTCTTTGAACTTTCCCCACATGCTCCGTAACTCATTGGTTATTTCATATGCATTCGCCTTGTCCTAAAATTCCTAGCCCGTTCATTTGAGTATTTGCATTTATAATATCAACTCACTTTTGCATACGTTGAGTCATTACATGTAAAAAGAGTCGTGTTTCCCTCAGTTTTCATATTTTGGGTTGCATCATCAGTCAGCTGAACGGCGAGAATAACGTCTCATATTTTTTAGTAATTACCCACGATCGCCTAACGTAAAATCATTCTCACACTATTCGTAAGATCACTTGTTATACTTCCGTCCGGTCAACTTCATGTAGCGAAAAATCATTCACAAAATTGACAACAGCAATAACCGTCCCTTTGTATGATTATTTAAGAAACGTATTCGTCCTGATGACGCATTTATCATTCGCTGCAAAATAGCATAATCAACTGTACATGTAACTATTGTGTTTACATAAGACCTTTCGCTTCAGACTTGCTTAAATGAAATAAAGTCAATGTTTTTGTGCAAGACTCCCACACTCTAAACGTTCGTTCAACTGCGTCTCTCATTTATTCAAACCAATTAAGGCTGTATTATACCGCTTTGCAACAAATAACAAATCCATCAATTCTGTGGTATCACACATGGCCAAGCTACGTGGGCATAAGTGGGTACTCACGCTCCCATCATCAATCTTTACACTCAACTCTCTAGAACAAGTTTCACTACTGTGTCATAAAAACCAGTCATTGAAGTCACTCCCACCCATACCCTTGTCGCTGTGTGTTTTATTTCAGCTCTTAGGAACAAATAATAGTTATTTGGAGCAAATGACCCATTCTTCGGAACAAGCCAGTACCGTTCTCTTGGACAAAACCTAACTCCGTTTCTCGGAACCCATAACCTCTGCACTATAACGGGAACGACCGTGTGCACGTTATCCATTGTTCTTCAGAACAATTCCACCTGTGAATGTCTTTGAGACAAACCCTGAGGCTATAATTATAAGATTATAGGGGTTGTTTTTCATTTCCCAGTTATTAATCTCCTCCCTATTCTGCTTCTCTCTCTCTCTCCTCTCTCTCTCTCTCTCTCTCTGAGAGAGAGAGAGAGAGCGGAGAGAGAGAGAGAGAGAGAGAGCGAGAGAGAGAGAGAGATCGTTTGTATAATGATTGTTTATTTCTCACTCGTCCGATTTACAATATGTTATGCTTTATTTCATATTTCCTTCCTTACGAACTAATTCTATAGCTATGATAGAAAGAAATCAAGATATTTGTAGAAAGGGGAGGGGGAAACGTCTCCAAAAGCACCGTGACCACAGAAAGTGCTCAATGGAGACAGTCGTAAGCCGCTTGTCTGTGGATTTAAACCCAAGTGGAGCTGTTTGCCAGTCACGTGGCTCCTTTTCCTTCGCTTTTCCACTTTTCCATATTTCCGTTGCAATTCACATGCAGACTTGACTTTGTTATTATTTGTGATCACGAGTGAATTCAACAGTCTTACCCAAGGATCCGTTGACACCTTCAGTGCATCACTTAACTGAAACTAATTTCTGCATTAATGGCGCGCATTCTCCAATGCAGAAGGAGTTTTCTCGAGTGGATATCCTTCTGCTTGGATTGTGCTTCCATTGCCGTGGTAAACCCACTGCATATCGATTCACGGTGCGTTCCCTCGAAGTGAAATCCCCTGCATCTAGTTATCATCTGTTCATCTTAACTTAGCGCTCCGAAAGGATCCCATTTACCTGTCCTAATTATTCCCATCTTTTGATTTATCTTTTTTTTTTTTTTGTAAATATATGCGATTCTAGTTATCCAAAGAGTTTATCTAAGATTCCCCTTTCTAGTAATGCCCTCGCTCTTTTTCTTTTTTTTTTCTTCTATGTTTTACCAACCCAGGAATTCTAGTCAGATTGCATCATCCCTTATGGCAAGTCTACTTCCCGGTTTTAGAATATAAAAATATAAAATTAAATATAAATATAATATATATCTATATATATTGTGTATCTATATATATATTATAATTATATATATATATATATATATATCTATATATATATATATATATATATATATTTATCCCTGTAAAGTTATTATTTCAGAGAAGATTAGCTTCCATATTAAATTTTTAGGGTGATAGTGACGTACAAAATTATGAACGGCTCTTACAACGAGGATAAAATATGGACAATTAAAAGTGACCACAATCCTCAGATATGCATATGTATATACATATGTGTACGTGTATGTATGAGTATATATATATATATTATATATATATATATATATATATATATATATATATATATATATATATATATATATATATATATTATATATATATATATATATAGTATATATATATATATATATATATATATGGGCATACCGAAATTACCATTGAAAGGTGCAATGACTTATACCACAGGGTTATCAAGTATTGAATGTAATTCATACACTTATGTAGTAGATTCTGTTTAGCATGTTTAGGTTGAAGTGAAAAAGAAATTACTCCCATCATGTTTTGTTAGTTATTATTTTTTGTGTGGGCGCTTGAGTATCTTATAAACGTATTCCTACACTATGTACTTGTTATTGGTCTCGCTTGATAACATACTTTTTTTAAACTAGGGATTAAATCCTCCTTAATCGAGGAGAATAGAAAAAATGCACTTTTTGTGAGTTATATTCTGTAGCTTTCAAAGTAGTCTGTGGGGTAGGTTGCTTCTAGCTAAAAATTCCATATAATTTTTATCAATCAACATCTGTACTATTTCTGTCGTAATTTCAGTTTTCATCTGAGCCAGTATGTTAAAAAGTATTTTTCATGGTAAGTTACTCATTAAGGAGAAAAGCGATCTGAACACACCTCAGATTTGGAATAGGGTTATATCTTTCTATGCAATTTCTGTTTTTCTTTAAACATTTTTATAACTGGCTGTTAGACCTTCCATGCAATCCAAAGCAAATTATAGTTTAAGTCGGAAAATGTTTAGTGATGCTGATCATACCTACCCACTCCATTTACTACTAAGCTAGGCAATAAATTACACTGCCATACCCTGTACTGGCTGTGTGTGAAGAAAATCATTCCTGCTCCAGAAACCATACAAAACTATAATTGCACTGTGTGACACATTGAGAGAGAAGTCATATCATGTAAAGCAAGATCTGAAAAGAGCACTGCATTATTTGTTGATCTTCATTGAAGTTATTACTTCATTAATGAAGGCCACCGTTTTCTCTTCCATTGCAACTGAGTGAGTGCTATGTTTCTGGTGTCAATTGCTCAGCAGATGAGAGTTATATGCAATAAACACGAGGTGTTACTTGCGTCTTCTCTCTCTCTCTCTCTCTCTCTCTCTCTCTCTCTCTCTCTCATCTTGCTTGGTGAGACGTACCCGCGTGAAGTCACATAATCAACAGATATCACAAGTTTAACATACGACTAGAATTTGAGAAATATCTAGAAGTGTTCGTGAACTATCGGTGATAAGATTAGTGTGAAAATAGTAGGATAAAGCGTCTTCTAAGTTAGTTATCAAGTGTAATACTATAAATCAGAACAAGATGGCAGTAAGTTCCAACTGCGGGAAAAGGTGGCGTAATTTGGCGTGCCTAGCAGATTCGAAATACGATGAGGTAGCAGGAAGGGAACTGGCATTTCTCATCTATGAAATCAGCAACAGCCCTAACCAAAAAGATACAAAAGCATTCATAGATATATTAGAAGGATATAATCCTTCAAACTGGAACAAATCTAATGAAAACATCTTGAAAATAATTGAAGAAGTTCCAAATAAAATCCAAGTGGTCAAGAGACTCATAAAGAAAATATACATAAACCAACATATTCCGACAAAGAAAATGAATAGGTGAATCTTGTGAATATACTAATTGATGCATTAGGAAAAAAGAATGCCAAAAGCATGCAAAACTGTGTAAGGTTTGGTATAGCATAGTCAATCCACAAAACCTAATCAGAAAATGTGCTGCATGCAACATTCCGACCCATCCACAGTGTGCTGAGTAATACAAGATTTGAGAAAAGATACAAGAATTTTTTGTTCAACATGTCTATCATGGATAGACAATGTTATTAAATCAAGATTGAATGTACAAATAGTTGAGGATGAAGAAGAAGAGGAAGAGGAAGAAGAAGAAGAAAAGGAAGAAGAGGAAAACGGAAGAAAAGTAAACAAAAATGAAATGACAGAAAAAAATAAGGAAAACAAAGAACAAGATAAAAGTATGGATGCAGAGATACTCATTGATACTACATATGAGGCAATAAAGCAGCATACCTACGAAGAAATAAATTACGATATGACAACAGAAAAGCAAATCCCGAAGAGGCTCTACCCAGATCTATACAATGACGGGAAAGAGGAAAAAATAGACAAGAAAGACAAAATCTGCAACCTTTTGAAAAGAGGGAATTGCAGATTTGGAGAAAGATGGTTACTACAAACATCCTAAGATATGTCAAAACTATGAAATATATGGTAAATGTGCATACTTAGATGGATATGGGGATGATTGCAGAGATCTGCATCCAAAAATATGTAAAAACCTAAAAGAAGGAAAAGGATGTAAGTTCGACAAAAAATGCAAATATATGCACCCTGTAGCCATGAATCATAATCAAATAAATAACCAACCAAGTAATAAAATCCAAAATAAGAAAGAAACAAATAAAGAGAGAAATCAAGAATATCAGGTAAAAGAGAAAAGCAAACCACCAATGAGATATGCAGAGGTGTCAGCAAAAAATTTCAAAGCATCAGCTCCGAAATTCTACTCAAGAGATAATAACTGTATTTATTATGCAAGAGGATATTGCAGAAAACGGAGAAAATTGCAGATTCAGACACAAAATTAATAATTATGATGAAGGAAGATCAAATATTATGGAAAAGTTGGATTTTTTAATGTCAGAATTTCTGGAAATGAAAAAAAGAACAACATACCAGAAACGGAAAGAGACATGGGAAAATCCTTATTACTATCAGTATTAAATGAAGGAGAAAACACGCCAAACCTCATAGTGATGAATGCGCAGGGTTTAGTTACGAGTAACTCAAAAAGAAAAATAGAGTACTTAGAAGAACTAACCCAAAATGAAAAGAAAATAGATATAATGAATATAAGTGAAACCTGGTATTCCCAAGAGACTGGGAATGATGATCAAATAAAAAGGGTTCCAAACTTATAGATCAGATAGAAAAAATAGGAATCAAGGGTGAACCGCAATATATGGGAAAGACAAAAAAACAAGGAAAAATATATGAGAAATATAGTAACTCAGAATGTGAACTAATAGCGGTAGAATTTGAATCTGAAAAAATTGATGAACATAGTAATATATAGACCTCCTAATACTAAAGAGTTTGACTTAATAATTGAAAATTGGATGATATATGTAGAAATCACAAGGACTTGGACTATTCTCCTATCTGGTGACTTCAACTTTCCTTTCGTAGAATGGAAAGAACGAATAGGAGATTGTGGTTGTACTTATACATATAAAAAAGAGAGTAATAGTAGTGCAGAAGATAAGAGGCAATTTGAAAAGCTATTAGATATGCTACTAGAATACAACATTCAACAAATAAATCACCTGCCAACAAGAAAGGAAAATAACTTTAAGTGTAGTTAATTTGTGAACGAGATGAATTATGTTAAAGAAATAATAGTTTATAATGCGAGTATTTCAGACCATAATGTCATAGAATTAACAGTTCATTCCAAAGCAAGTGAAAATAGAGATAAGCAAGAAATGAAAAAGTGGGAAGGATATGGAAAATACAACTTCTACAGTAAAAATATAAAATGGTCAGAAATTAATGAAGAATTAAACAAAGATTGGGATAACATTTTCGTAAGTGATGACATAAGGGTAATACGGAGATATTATATAAAATATTGGAGATAATAGTGGAAAAATATATACCGAAGAAGAAAAGTAAACATCATTCATGCATACCAAGAGACAGAAGGATCTTGTTCCAGAAAATCAGAAAGTGGAAAAAAGGTCTTGCAAAAGAAAAAAATGCATGGAAAGTTATAGAACTAAAAAGTAAGATAGAAAATGCAGAACAAAAGATTATACAATCAAAAGAAAATGAAAACGGACTTGGAAGAAAAAACCCTATTAAATATCAAGCAAAACCCAAAACTATTATACTCATATGCGAAGAAGATGAATAAAAGAAGAATAGAAATAGGCCCTCTGAGAATTGAAGGGAGATTAACGAATGAAAAAAAGGAAATTTGCAACATACTGGCAGAACGATAACAAGAGAGAATTCACCCCTAGAATAGATAATGAAGATAATGATATAGAAGTAAGGGATGAAAATAGTGAATATTTAGCTGACATAGATATTAATGAAGCTGATATTGTGCAGGCTATTAATGAAATTAAAAATGGAGCTGCTGCAGGGCCTGATGGAATTCCTGCTATTTTGTTAAAGAAAGTAGTTCATTCTATCGCAAAGCCACTTGCAATATTATTAAGACAAAGTGTAGATACAGGCAAGATATATGATGAGCAAAACAAATTAGATATATTACCCCTACTTTCAAAAGTGGATCAAGACTAGAGGCAAGTAATTATAGGCCTGTGATCTAACATCACATATTATGAAAGTGTATGAAAGGGTAATGAAGAAAAATATTATGAACATTTAATAAAAAATAATTTGTTTAATAAAGGACAACATGGTTTCGTACCCGGAAAAAGTACACAAACCCAACTGTTAGTCCACCGTGAAAACATATTCAAAAATATGAAAAGCGGAAATGAAACAGATGTGGTTTATTTAGACTTTGCAAAAGCTTTTGATAAAGTAGACCATAATATATTGGCGAAGAAAATTAGAAAACACAATATCGTGGATAAAGTAGGAAGATGGTTAAAAGAATTTTTACACAACAGAAAACAGATAGTTATTGCAAACGACGAGAAATCGGATGAAGCCAAGGTAATATCCGGTGTGCCGCAAGGTACGGTGTTAGCTGCAATACTGTTTGTTATTATGATTAAGACATAGACAATAATTTTAAGGATTCGGTAGTGAGTAGTTTCGCAGATGACACAAGAATGTAAGTAGAGAAATTACTTGTGATGAAGATAGGAAACGCTCTACAAAGAGACCTTAACAAAGTATATGATTGGGCAGAGGTAAATAGGATGGTATTTAACTCTGATAAATTTGAATCAATAAATTATGGAGACAGAGAAAGAAAGCTATATGCATATAAGGGACCTAATAATGAGACCATCACAAATAAGGAAGCAGTTAAAGACCTTGGTGTGATGATGAATAGGAAACATGTTATGCAATGATCAAATAGCAACTCTGTTGGCAAAATGTAAAGCAAAATGGGAATGGGTGTTGTTACGGCACTTCAAAACAAGAAAAGCTGAAACCATGATTATGCTTTATAAAACATATGTTCGTAGTCCACTTGAATATTGCAATATGATATGGTACCCACATATCAAAAGGATATTGCACAAATAGAGAGTGTACAAAGGTCCTTTACAGCTAGAATAGAAGAAGTTAAGGACCTAGACTACTGGGAAAGACTACAATTCTTAAATTATATAGTCTAGAAAGGAGAAGAGAAACGCTACATGATAATTCAGGCATGGAAACAGATAGAAGAATAGCAGAAAATATCATGGAACTAAAAATATCAGAAAGAGCAAGCAGAGGTAGATTAATAGTGCCCAAAACTATACCAGGAAAATAAGGAAAGCACACAGGACATTAATCCACTACGCACCAGCATCGATAATGCAGCGTCTATTCAATGCGTTGCCAGCTCATCTGAGGAATATATCAGGAGTGAGCGTAGATGTGTTTAAGAATAAGCTCGACAAATATCTAAACTGCATCCCAGACCATCCAAGATTGGAAGATGCAAAATATACCGGAAGATGTACTAGCAACTCTCTGGTAGACATTAGAGGTGCCTCACACTGAGGGACCTGGGGCAACCCGAACAAGATGTAAGGTCTGTAAGGTAAGGTCTCCGAGTACATCACTGAATTGAATAATTCGTTGCATCCATCTGGTTTCTAACGAAGACATGACAGCAGGGCCGGAAAGATACAGCCAAGTTAATGCTACTAACGAGAGAGAGAGAGAGAGAGAGAGAGAGAGAGAGAGAGAGAGAGAGAGAGAGAGAGAGAATGACTACACTTTTCTTCATGTACATGCCTTTATGTTTGTAGAACATTCATAGTTTTCTAATTTTCTAAATGAACACCAAAATATTGATCGAGTCTAAACCACAATTGAATCTTTCAACAAATACAGATGTATGATATAATGAAAACAAAAATACCGAGAAAAGATTAGAGACGTTTCGAAAGCTATCAGAGCAACTTGGAGATACCCGAGTGCCACAATAATATTGTATAAACACCTCAGCAGTAAATTTCATCAAGTATGCAGTTATATAAAAGGTAAATGGTTCAATGCTTCAAATATAATTAGAATACTATATTATACAGCCTGGGATGCCGACATATCAACACTAATGTTTCTGTATAAAGTAAGAGACTATGAAAATCTGTATTATGGTTAGGCGTGTGGCTCGAATTCGAATTTAAACATTCGTAGCCTATCATGGCAACCTTGAAGTGGTGAACTCATTTAATCTGCATTTTATTTTGGTCTTGATACAAAGTGCAATAGAATATAAAGCACTAAAAGGTTAATTATAAAAGAAATCCTTGGCTATAACCTTCTTCCATCCTAGTTAAAAATGATGATAAATGTATGAATACGACAACTAGAATGTTAACATTACTTAATTAAACGTTGTGCAAATGTCAAACTTGTATCTACCAGTGCCATTCAAGAGCAAAATACTCTTACACCTATTAAGTACGTTAGGATTAGCACAGAAATCCTTTAGAATCTTTGCCTATAAATTCTTTGCATAGGAATTTGAGCTTTAGAGTCACATATGCCTCAAAACTGACGTATATCAAGAAATATGTTGGATCCCTGGTTTATGGATATTAAAACTTAATAAAAATGCCCATAAACTAGCCACTTCTGCAACCAAATACAGCAGTCCCCATCGGTGAGAATTTAACGCAGTTAAAGGCCTTTATTTTGAACAGATGCCGGAGTTTATGGTATAATAAATCTCATGACTAGAGATTATAAAATATCAGATACTTAGTCATAACATCAAAACAATTCTAATAAAGTGATCTCACTCCTTTGACCAGCAGACCCTATCCGGTCAACGTGACATTCATAAATATTTCATTCTGTACTTCAATCGGCAACCGATAACTAGTTTGGGCAACAAACCAATTATTGATATTTTGTCAGAAGGCCCTTTTGCAACATTTATATAAAATTTTGTGACCGAGTGGAGGTATCAAGCTGCCGCTGGAAGCTCAAACTAGTATATTTGGGGTTTTCTTGTCTTTAACTCAATTTCGGTTCAAATGCAGCCATGACAGAAGTGTCTGTATCTTATCTGGGTTTGTCCGTATTCGTTTATTTGGCCAATGACGAAAATTTAGCAATATAAAACTCTTGGTAAAATCTGCGACTTGCTCTTTTAGATATCGTTAAAGGCTACCACTAGATATTCAACCAATCTTGATATATTTTCTGTCTTGAATTTTAAAATGATAGGCGCTATACCATGCATAACTTGTATGTCATAGCTTCTACTCAATCGTGAAAAACGTTTATTCTGTTTTCAACATTCTCGTACGTTACCCTTTTCTCACGTTACTCGGCTAAAGTCTTCGATGATTAGTCAACTCAAAAGAATTAAAAACGAATTTACTTATATCTAAGCGTGAAAATTCCAGCAAATTCCATTCTAATAGGTTTATCTCTCTCTCTCTCTCTCTCTCTCTCTCTCTCTCTCTCTCTCTCTCTCTCTCTCTCTCTCTCTCTCTCTCTCTCTCTCTCCGCGGGCGCGTGAGCATGCAAATTTATTGTTTCAATTATTTACTTGTTTTAAAGAAAATCAATTTCTCTCTATCTCTCGCGTGCAAATTTATTGTTTCCACTATTTACATCTTATAAAGAAATTCAATAAAAGTGATTATATATATATATATATATATATATATATATATATATATATATATATATATATATATATATATATATATATATATATATATATATATATATATATATATATATATAATATATATATATATATATATATATATATATATATATATATATATATATATATATATATATATATATATATATATATATATATATATATAATATATATATATATATATATATATATATATATATATATATATATATATATATATATATATATATATATATATATATATATATATTACGCCTAGGGTTATGATTAATGATATATTGCCAATATGTTCGCTGTGACCTATTGGAATGTGGAGAAGCAACGACCCGAGAAAAGCTGATCAATGGTTTCTGTGGGTGGCGTGATATGAAAACTGCATAGAAAGACAAGTCAATGTACTCAGTTCATGAACTCTTTTCAAAAGTGCCTTTGGGAAACTGGTTGCAGCCAGTAATGTGAGGCGTTGTTGAAATGTGCATTCGTATGTGCGTGTGCGCCTCTTCCTTTTATAATGTATCATACGCAAGTCTATGGTGGATTTTGATAGAGGCGTCTTTGGAAGAAAGGCAGGATGCCGTGGTGCTCACCGAAAGTCTCTTTATAATATAGTGTGTTAAATATTCCGGCTGCTTGGGTGAGTCTTATAATATTTTAGCCAAAGAGTGGCTTGTTATCTATTTAACATTTTATGGGAATATTCAATCTTTGATCTCTGTTGTTAAACTTATGTGTGTACTTACGGGGTGTTCTCATGTCTTTGAAACAGACGGTTCTGGCAAAGAACTGTGTGGGGACCGAGGGAGACATTTGGTGTGACCGATACAGTTTAGACATTTTACTATTGGGGTTTTAAGTTAGTCAGTAAGACTTGGATCATTATCTTTTGTTAGTTAATAAATGTATTTTTTATAATGCAACTATCTCATTTTGATCACCTGTTAGAGTGGAGAGAGAGAGAGAGAGAGAGAGAGAAAAGTCGTGAGCCGCTAGTTGCTTAGAGAGAGCGATTTTTTTGTTTGTTGTTTGCCTGACGCTCGAGTTACACGTTTACCAAATGAATAATGAGGATCATATCCTCATTACATTATATATATATATATATATATATATATATATATATATATATATATATATATATATATATATATATATATATATATAGTTATATATATATATATATATATATATATATATATATATATATATATATCATATATATCTATATATATATATATATATATATATATGTATATATGTATATAAATACATATACAAATACATATCATATATATATATATATATATATATATACTATAAACTCACAAAAGTAAGCACATGATTTTGTTACCAGCAAAAGCCACAGGGAAAATTTTTTAAAAAAGAAAAGACAGAGTGCCAAGTACTTTCGTGTATTTACCACATCTTCGGGGCACAAAGTAATACAAAACGTAAAAACTATTGAGCAAGAAAGCTCTCACAAAAGCAAAGAGGAAAAGAATTATATATGTATGTACAATAAGGCCATTACAAACAGAAACAGCATTCGTCCAGATTACCCAACCGCTTAACACCCCAACAAGTCAAAAGAAAAAAAGTAATTGCCCAATGACCCAATTACTTACAGAAGAGAAAAACACTGACTATGTCAACTAGTTTTTTATAAAACAATTGAACTCACAATTATGAATAGTAACAATAATAACGGCACTAACAACATACTTAAAACACCAGTAAACAAAGATAACTGATTGAACATCTTATCATAAAAAAAAAAAAAAAATTGACTAGTACAAAAACTTTAAGGATAATGTTTAAACTCACAAGAAATACATAGGAATTAACTTGACAAATACACCAAATTAAAGAGCACTGACAGATTATATAAATCAAACATGAGAGTGCAAGTTGTAATGCTCAGAGGCCTAATAGGTAAATGGAAACAACCCATCTGCTTTGATTTTGACGAATCAAAATATGCATGAAAAAATAAATGATTTGATATACATAGCAGGATATCTAGCGGAGGCAATATTGCATGATTTGTGGAAAAAATTTGGGACGACACTTTCCTTAAGAAAACGACTATCCAGAACTCACGCGCAGACAGACGAAGTATTCTTTTTGTAGATCCTCATTTACTCAAGATTAGTTAGGAATAACCTTCTACATTCTGGGTTCATGTTGTCAAACGGGGATAGAATTTCAGATCATTCGTTATGAGAAAAAGCAGGATATGGACTGGCTTACAAAATAAGTCACTTAGTAAACGTTCAGGGGTCAGAACGGCAGTGTGTGAAATATGCTGCCCAGCTGCTGTCAAGAAGTTGCGATAATGCTCTTGATTTGATATTATGAATTCTTCATTTATGAAAGGCGACTTAGCTACTCGATGTGCTTTTGGTGCAAATTTGGGGTTCAGGCAAATATTGTGAACAAATTGATCGATATCATGTCAACAATGAGTGATTAAAGGTTTCAGTAGTCGTGTCAGTGGATTGCCAGGAAAGAAACATCTCTATCAATTTCAAAAAGAAATAATTCTGTCCCGCATCAATTTCAAAATGGGCTCATTCTGTCTGAAATGCCTAAGACGTCTTATGAGGCATGATGTCCTAATAAGGAGGCTTAATCTGAATAGTCTGGAGCATTTATTTGCTTGTATTTGGCAGATGAGCAGGGCACATGATCATCCCAATGCGATAAATTTCAAGCACAGACTGAAAAGATATTTGTAAGGAAAAGTAGCTCTGATCAGTGAAAAATGTAGTAATATTAATTGCGATGAAAACCAAGACTGCCCGTCTAATACATTAGTGTCTAAGAGTTCGTCTACATAGGGGAAAACTGCAGACAAAGAGCGAAAAATTGCTTTAGAAGTGTGATTTCACTAAATCAATGTCTACAATATATATATATATATAATATATATATATATATATATATATATATATATATATATATACATACACACACACAGACACACACACACACACACACACACACATATATATATATATATATATATATATATATATATATATATATATATATATATATATATATATATATGTGTGTGTGGATGATCAGGTCCCTATGGCCATCCCCGGGATGTGATCATCCAGAACACAAAATTATTCATCGAGAAGGCCCCTGATACACGTCGGTTACGCCTCCTGGAGGCGTTTCCCATCCAGCAAATAAAACCAGCACAATACGACGCAGGAAGAATTCTTCCTCCCCACGAGTAACGAGAAGACCTGCCACCAACAATGACAACACCGATCACGACAACTCCACGGAAGACAACGCCCTCGAACGGCATACTCCTGCAGCCAATGAAAATCAAAACGGTCGTGAAGTCTCGTAGCGTAACGCAATGCCCAGCAACGTCACCGCACAGATTAGGAGGTCTAGGAGGCTATGCATCCATCAATACGGCGGAAGGTCTCAAGCAACAGTGAAAAATAAGATGATGATGATGATGAACTACAATAAGTTTAGAGACGTCAACTTATTTTGTAATTATAAAAAAAAAAAACAGCAAAGCCTATTTTCATAATAAAGGAAAAGAAACCCAAAAATAATGATCGCATCGTCCAACTGCTCAAATGGACTGAGAAAATCTATTTGTTTTAAATATATTTAAGTCCACACTATTCTGCTATCAGCTACATTTAACGATTTCAGACAATCTTTGAACAACCATGTTTCTGAACCATATATACATTATAACTGATTAGGTTAAGGTGAATAGATCTTTATTTTTGGTTTATTTGTTATTCTTTTATCACAGACTACCTCTGTCACCCACCTCCATTTCCCAAAACCTACTTTTAATTGGCTGTAAAAGAAAACTATTGAGATGGCTTTTCTGTCGTCCCTTTGAGCTTAAAAACTTACTGAGACTAGAGGCTGCAAATTTGTACGTTCACCCTCCAA